>NW_017731451.1:1645584-1704788 GCF_001890085.2 Hipposideros armiger | reverse complement strand
GGCGACTGATCTGCCTCGCCCGGGAAGAGCGCAATGATGGTGCCAACTTGGGCCTGTGAAGCAACGTCCTCCACAACTAGACTGAAGAACAAAAGGACAGCATCTTGTCTGTTCCCATTCCCCCAATTTCCCAGTGCTGTTCCCATCCCCCCAATTCCCCAATAAAAATCTTAAAAAAAAAAGCATTTCACTGTTAGATCTACTAATTTGAACATTAGAAGTATACACAAATTTATGGAAGTAGAACATTCTAGTAGCATAAAGTTCTCTGAGGTTGCCAATAATGAAGAGCTGCCTATAATCTCCTATATGAGGAATGCAAATGCCTATAATGCATTTAACCACTAAGTCTACAGGTGGATAAAATAATAAATTTATTTTCAATTAGAGAGGTTAATTTCACTTTTATTTTTAATCTGGTTTTAATGTAGCAAAATGAAGGTCAAATTATGTCCACACAAAAAGTAAGATTTAATGACCAATCCACGTAAGCAATTACATAATTTTGCGTCGTGAGCTATTTATTGAGTAGTCGGAAAAGTCATGACACACTTTTCCAACAAAAAACATAGAAAAAATACATTATGACTTTTCCGACAACCGAATATATCCTCAGTTTTAACAAACTATGCAATAGTTATAAAGCCATTGAAGCCACCACCATAACAGATTGTGTGAGCATCCCTAGTTAGACCATGTTAATCAATAATAAATGTCAAGAGCCTCTGGAATGTATACTCACCTAATAACTAGTAAAATAATACAATAATTTTAAAAATCTTATGTTGATTATTGTTTTTTAATCTTTTATCCAGTTCCCAATTATATTCTGGTTCACTTCAGCAAAATTCTAAGACAAGCTAAATTTTCATTCTAGAAAGATGATTGGAAACCAGTAATGCACTCAAGGATTTGTTGGATGGATGGGTGGATGAATTAATGGGTCCATGATTTATCCCCACGAGACTCTTTAATTTTACCCTGCTTAGGGAGACTAGGGAAACTTATGCTACTTAAAGCGTTTGGTGTGAAAGCAACACAACTTTCCTTTCAACAGGAAGAGTAGGTTTGACTGGAAGAGAACATAATTCCTGATGAATGTCTAAGCATAACACAAGCTCATTTGACTTTTACTTGATCCAAGAACATCTGGGAATCTTTATCATGACCATTACATCTCAGTTTCTTGTATGTTCTATGGATTATATGACCCCTCTCACCTCCCAAATGATGACAATCCACATGCTGCAGTCATGGAGACAGCAGATCAGAGCCTTTTACATTGTGAAGTAGAAAAATGTGTATATGTCATTTTAAAACTACACCTCTTGCTTTGTTCTAGTTCCTGCTAACTTCAGCTAGGCTGTTTTGGGATTTCTTTCCTCCAACAGATAACTATGTTCTTTACATAAGCCAGTCCAGCAAAACCTGGAACCTTCACTGTCATACACAGGGATTCAGGACCAGCTACATAATTTGTGGTTCCTAGGTCGCATTCCCATGAAGCCAGCCCTGTGGGAGATCTCTAAGAGATGCAGTTCCTCCTCCTTCGGATCTGGGAGCCCTGATTTGGGCGTTTGTAACCACTGGAGCTCATGTCACAGTAGGAGAACTGGGCATGTGCCTAAGGAATGAAAGAGGACATTCACTCAACTCATAGAGTCACTATGTCTGCTTGACCCAGATCTATGCTACCCTTTAGATTTCAATAAGTTGCAGGCATTATATTTCTCCCTACTCTGTAAAGAATTATACACATCACCTGTCAGTCTATTTTCTTTTTCTTTTTTTTTTAAATATGGAACGCTTCATGAATTTGCGTGTCATCCTTGCGCAGGGGTCATGCTAATTTTCTCTGTACTGTTCCAATCTTAGTATATGTGCTGCTGAAGCGAGCACAGTCTATTTTCATTTTATGTCAATACATTTTTAATAAAGAAAGTAATCAACCTAACAAAGCTACGTTGGTTTTAGTATATTTAAGTATATTTTATGTTGATCTCTGACCACATGAATACATGCATATTTTATCTATGTAACATGTATTTTAAGAGTCTTAAAAATGGGGAAAAAAGTCATATTGCATATATTAAGATACAAAAATGGAACAACCAAAAATCCAGTCTTTCCTTGTTCCTCCATTGTTCAATTATTCCCTCTAGGAGTCATTGGGATTGTATGTTTTCAAGTGTATGTGCTTATCTGTGTGTGTATGTGTGGATGAGGCTGGGGTGGATTCAAGTGTATACTTGAAGTATCTACTTGAAACTCTGCCAACACTCTCCTCTGGTACCTGGGTTTTCCCACTGTTGATTATAAAATTTATATTGCCATGCACTGTATCTGCTGCCACCAGCCTCTATACTATGTGTCCAATGCTCTTTTCATACTCTGGTCACTATTTCTGCACTTAGAAATCAGATGTACTAGTGTGGGCTTACCAGAAGCAGGCCCTGAGTCAAAGGTCTAATTGAAAGTTATTTGTTTTAAAGGTGAAGGATGCATCCTAAGGAAAAGATAAAATGAAATTGGAAAAGAGAGGTATCCAATAGAGGGGGCTTTAATCAAGTCAGCTGCCATGATGGGCAACTTGGGCTTAATTCCACTGGGGAACACCCTCTCACAGCAATGTCAACTTCCCTTAAAGTCACTTAGGTCAATGGGGCTGGAATGAGGTTGAAATGGGTTAACTAGAGCAGCAGTTCTCATATCTGGCTGCTTATTGATATCAACTGTAGAGCTTTGCAAAATTACCAGCATCTTGAACCCATCACAAACCTAGTGAATCTTGCCTCCCAAATTTCTGGAAGGCAACATCGGGGAACTTTAATGTTAGGCATTTGCATTACTGAAAGCATGTCTAGGTGATGATGATGGGCAGCCAACTTAAGGAATCACTGGCATAGATACAAACTGCTTACTCACGCACTAGCCAGTTTTCTTTTGTACTTTAAAAATAAATAATCGCAGAGGTGTCTTTTCATTCTATTCTTTCTTTCTAGTTCTACTGTCATCATGCCAGGCCAGGTCTTCATTGGCACATGCCTGGATTATTAAACAGCCTCTTAACTGGCTTCCTTTAATCCTCACTCCACTTCACTGTTAGCTGTTGTGGCCTCACATGGCCCAGTTCTAAGTTGCTTCTCCTCTTGCTCTAAACTGCTTCTCTGGGGCATCACATCTGCTTATATAGAGATGACACACACATTTCCTTCTTCAGCCAAAATCTCTTCATTGAGTTTCAAAGCTGTCTTTACAAGTGCCATTTGCTATCTCTTCTTGAATGTCATGAAATTCAATCTAACTGAAAGTGCTGTCATCTTCTCCCCAACCTCCTCCACAATTTTTTAAAGAAAAATTTAGTCTTCCTTGTCTGGCATCCATATAACTTCATCAACTGACTACAAGCAGTATTTCAAATTATACCTTCCATTATAAGCTGGCAGTTAGCCTCTGGGCACACAAAACTGAGTGTTCTTCCTGCGTCTAACTCACTCAGTGTCTGCCCATCCTCCACCTTTGTTGATACTAACGTCTGAGAAGTCTTTCTTCCATGTTTTGCTAGCCTGGGAAAAAATCCTTTTAATTTTTTTTATTCCTGTGTACATATTTAAATGATTCTCATATTTGAGTTTAATTTATAAAATAGTTTTATATTTTACCTAACTTTTTGCTGTAGTCTAAATATTTTGTTAATTTCTAAAGCAGCTAATACAGCATCATAATGGTCATGAACACTAATACTATGAGGAATGTTTCACAGATTTTTCAAATAACTATTTCCAAAAATACAAAATCTTTTATGAAGGTTTCTACTCCTATTATTCAGTATGTGAATAATCTTTGCTACCAATTGGAGGGATTGAGAAAAACTGTACTAAGATTTGCCAGGATACCAGAAGAAAGACTTCCTATAACTAAGTGTGTTGATTCTAATAATACAGCATTAATTCAACCATTCAATCAACCATTCATTCATTCACTGAGAACACTGTGGTAGGCTGTAGAGATACTGCAATTAACCAGATTCACATCTTGTGTGCTATCAAGGTGCTTATATTCTAATTAGGAAGATGCACAATTCACAGACACAAAAAAATGGGAATGGAGTAACTTCAGATTCTTTTACTGAATACTCTAGTACTAGAAAATCATTTGAACTCAACCTGAGAAAATGTGGGTGTGAATCAAGGGCCACCACTTACTAGTAGGATGATCTTGGGCTCATTACTTGATGCCACAAATCTTAGTTTTTCCATCTGAAAAAAGTGAGTTTCTTAGGAGGAACAATGATCTAATATTAGCAAAATACCAGACATGCAGCAAACCACAGAAATTGTGTTAGCTATAATTATAATAATAATTATTATTATCATCATCTTTGGCAGATGCTGGCTCTAGGACAATGAGCAGTCTCATTTGTGTGTAGCTTTCCATGCTCACAGATTTTTAGCTAGGTATTCTCTGGGAATGAAATAATGCTTGCAGTAATTCCTTACCTGTACAGTGAAAAATGTTGTTTCACTTGACATTGATGGCCTCCTTCTGGTATATTGACCTTGTTTAAAGCCAATATAAGCACAGTTTAGAAAGATCTAATATTTTGCTCAAGGTCACATGGCAAGTGCCACAAATTTTATCCTTTATTATTCTAAGCATGCTAGATGATTCTGACCACAGGCTTTTTCCTAGAGGTAGGGCAATCATGAGTGGAAAAGAACAGTAAGTCATTTTAAAAAATGTAAATACAAATATCCTCATGAGGATGGCTCATTGGCCTTGCTACTTACAAGTCTCCATATTGTTAAATACACACACAACAGGCAAGCTGAGAGTGTGAAAAATGCAGCAGTAGAAGTGACTTAATATATTTCATATCCAGGATATCTTAACTATTCCACTATAAAGCTTTTATTTGCTTTTTAATATAACTTATAAACCTCTTTTATTAATTCTTTCACCATCTGTGGATGCCTATTGTGTGAAAAATTCAATTTATGACTTTGGGAATCAGAGAGTTTGTACAGGCATTGCTTAAGAAGAACTAATTTAGGAAAGCTCCCCAAAGCATCTACCTTATTTCCTCTCTGAATCAGTGACTGTCTGTTCAATTTGGCCAGACGAGATAGAATTGGGCAGAGGTGGAGAAGAGATTGTGGAGCTGAAACTGTGGGTTTGCTCATACTTTGTTCATTCCCTTTCTCCTTTGTCTGCCTCTCAAATAAAAGAAAATCATCAAATTTCCAGCCTCCCTTGCAGCTACAAGTAGCCAGTTTCTGCCCACTGTCTGTCAATGCCTTCTTTTTTCTTTCTACATAGAGTAAACAGGTGATGTCTAAAAGCAGCCATTGTAAAAATTATACAGCTGATGTCTAAAAGCAGCCATTGTAAAAATTATACAGCAGGAAAATATAAAGCAGCTCAAAGCACTGTTTAGCGCTGGACCTCTTTGATGAAATGAATATACTACAAAGTGTTGGAGTTCCCAATAAGCAACTTTCTGTTATTTGCAGAGATGTGAAATAGTCAGGTAAGAGACTACTTGACTCTCAAAACCTTTGGTTTACAGATGCCATGACTTATACTTGGGTTTAGTTGGAGAAACACCTGATGGATATTTTTGTAAGTATTTAAAGACAATGTATTGGAAACATGAAGACCAGATTGATCTTTCCTAATATGTGCTCAATAAGTAGTTATTTTTTATTGCCTAAGATAGAAATTTCTCCTTTTTTGGAGTGGAGTGAGTAAAGTGTTAGTTACTTCTTATTCAAGAATTGGATATGTCCTTCAGTGACATTTAAAATATATATATATATATATATATATATATATATATATATATATATATATATATGAAGCCAGATGTCATCATCTTAAATGGCAGTTCCAGCAAAAGAAAGTATGATTTCTTTGGCTGGGAACCTGGGAAACTGGGCTCTCTTTTGAGTTCCACTAATTGCTTTTCATGTATCTTTGGATAATTCAAGAAAGTTTTTTTTGTGTGTGTGCATAAGTTTCTTTATATTTTGAATGTTATCAATGATGCTTGTTCTCTCTCAACTTCTGCTCTTAAGAGGATAAATGTATGTTACACACATTGAGTATCTTCAAAGAGGAATATTGCTTAAGCATTATGGATGTATGACACATCATTGGTATTATGCTACCACATATCTTAAGTAAAGAAAGCATGCTGCCTGGTTATTGTCAAAATAGATTTAAACATTGACCAATCATCACACAGATATTTAGCCAAAATGAAATATAGCCTTTTCCCATCTAAGTCATGGTCAAATATCCTTTTGGTCTGAGTGACAGAACCACTTGGTAATTTTAATCAGGGATTCTGCTGTAACTATTGCCAATGGACCTATCAAGCTAGTGTTGGTATTTTGTTAGTAAGCTAAATGAATTTTAGAGATAAAAGATCACTAAATATTAGAAGTAGAACCATAATATTCTTGTAAAATTTATTCAGGGTTTATTATTTCCTACCTCGTCTCCCAAACTTGGTCTTATCTAGTGTTTCCTATTTTAGTAAAGGGTCCCATTATTAATTTAATCTGCAAATCAACAAATGTAATAATGATAATAATGTCATCACTACCACATGTAGAGAGATTTTAATTTTATAAACTCTTTTAGGAATATATCTGCCCTTTTAATCATTGATCACTAGACAATCAATGTAACTTAGGGCTGAGACTATCAGCCAGATAAAAACTGCCTCATTTCCTAATACAGTGATCAAGCAGCTTACAGATTACTGAGAGTAAAGCTGGATGGAAGGAGTCAGATGGAACTAGTTTGAAATAATGATGTAGAAAGTTGGGTGCATTGTTGAGAATATATTTGATGGTGGTGTTCATGAATTTTAATGGCATTATTTTTCCTGGTTTCTGTGATTTTCCCTAGCACAGAAAACAGGACTATTGGGTAGATATAGGACTTTGGTTTTCAGAACCACGCACCAAAATAACAGATGGGCAAGGGGACTTAGAGTAAAAATGCAGGAGGGTTTGTGAAATAATGGACCCTGAAATCTAAGCCTGATATAATATGGAAGTGAAGAGAGGTTTGTTAAAGTTTGTAAGTCACTACAGGAGTTTCCCATGTGGTCAGAAAACAGAACAAGGACAATTGAACAAAAAGTTGAATGGAGTCTTCAGTCAAAGAATGGCATGTTTGAATTAATGCTTTTGGAAAATGAATTTTAATGCTAGTGACATGGTGAAAGATATAGCTATAGCAGTGGAGTGTGGTGGGTCATGATTCTGGAGTAGTTTTGGTCATGTGGGTGCTGAAGTCAGTCAGCTAGCATGATGAAATACTATGCTTCAGATGACAGAGTATCCAGTGAATCGAGGGAATTTTTAAATTTTGTTGCTTAAGAGTAACAAGTAAGAGAAGATAATGGTATAGCTGACTAATAATAACAATGCCTAACACTTTGGGTGTAACTTATGTGAAACTCTGCTTTAAGTGATTTTTATATGTTATTTCATTAATATTGTTAATAATTCCATGAATAAGGAAATATTATTTTTCTCATTATAAGTGAAGACACAAGCACTAAAAGGCTCAATAGCTTAACAAATGTCTCAGGGCTAGTAAGAGCAGATAATTTGGATATGATTCCACAGAGCTAGATTTCAGAGCCTGTGTGCTTATCCACTATAGTATAATGCACCAACCTCCAATGAGTTAGGAGTTAGGCTTTTCATTTAAAGAGCATGGAAGAGTTGTGATCTGATGGTGGTAGTGGGAGTCCTGGATCTCTGGTATGTGGATATGAGAAAATAACCAAGCAACTTGAAACAGCTACATGAAAATGCTGTCCTCACAGGGTGGGCCACATTTTAGATAGAAACAAAGATGTAGAGGAAACAATCCCCTATAATAGAAACTATAAGAATATAAAGGAGTTGTAGAGGACAATGGGGGCCGGAGGGCAATCAACACTTTGTTAATGATAAAAACAAGGCACATGGCTGAATGGGTTTAAACTCAAATGCCTCTTTGAAGAAGGCAGGTACTGGCTCATTCAGTGGACATGGGACACCATGGAGTGAGGTGCCCATATTCACTGATGGACCCAGACGTCGCACATTCACTATGCTGAGCTGTCAGACTGATGGCAGACCATTTACTGAGAATTCACTTAAGCTATCCAAGTCAAAAACCTAGAACTCATTCTTGACAGCTCCCTCTCCCTTTGTGCTCTGTATCTGATCTAATACCAAACTTCTGAAATTTCTCAAAGGTATTATCTTACCTCTATCTCCTCCTACTGTATGACTCCAGGCTTCCAGATTGGACCCTTTCCAATCTGTTCTTCATAGCCAAAGTAACAACCAGTGTTAACACTTTCTCCTTCTTAAATCAACTACAGGTAATGAACAGTTTAATCCTTTTATTCTTGTGACCTTTATGTTAACCAAGTATCTCCTTCACTCTTCCTACTCTAGTCACTCTGTAACTCTTTCAGTCCCTCATATTTAACATGTTCCTCCTGCCACAGGTCCTTTGCACATTCTCTTCCTTGTGTTAGAATGTGCTGCCTTCCTCTTTCCAGCCAAGTTACTCCCACTTATCAGATGTCAATTCAAGCTTCACTTCCTCTGGGAGGCCTCCCTTGACTTGTCTGATCAGACCAAATAACTTATTGTAGACTCTCATACCTTCTCTGTGCTTCTTATAGCCTTTGTCACAATTGACATTTGCTTTATTTTTGTCTTCCCCACTAACACTGTTAGATCCCCCTAGGGTAAGACCACATTTTTTTGTGCCCACTGTGTCACCAGTGTCCACTGTAGAGGCTGCCAGACAGCGGTCATGCTTACAGTATATACTTATGAGAAAATATTTAAGTGTTACTCCACTCTACTGGAATCTAATTCTCTGTGGGATACTAAACTGGTCATTTGAAGAAAAAGCACTGGCCACAAAGAGCTCATCATCCTTTATTGTTAAAATTTTGCATCCCCCTTATTGTACAGATAAACAATGTCTAGACATTTAGCATCCTGAGAACTCACTGCATGTACAGTGCTTATAAGAGCATGTGTCAGAAAAGGCCAATACATAAGAAGGATAAATGGGGAAACATCTAAAATGCACCCAGCTTCCTATGATCTAGGAGTCAAGCCATGACAGCTTTCTGTCATGTACAGCATCTTGTGCAGATGAACTCTAATCTCACAAACCTGTGGCAGAGCCCTGCTGCTCTGTCCTTGGCTTGACAGGCTCTAGATGTAGCATGTCTTTCAATTTAGCTAAATATGTAAATGGAGGATGGGCCAACCATGTGGAAAATAGTACTTGGTTTTTGATTCAAGAAATCAAATTGAGCCATGGTCTGATGTTTATTATTTGTGCCTCCTTAGGCAAGGAATAGGAAATTCATGTTTATTGGGCATCTATCATGGGATAGGTACTTTCATTGGTCTATTGTTAACTTACTTAATCCTCTCTCACTGTGTACATTAGTACCCTCCTACTGTGTCCATTAGAGATTATCAATACCTCTTTGCTGATGAGGAAATAAAAAGAAAAGTGAAATGCAGAAGTCAGAAAGCTCAGAAAATGAGGCTTATGTATAAGACTATGACTCCCAATTCCAAGCTCTATTTCTCACCTGATGTCTCCTAGGATGCTCTAAACTTTAGAACCTACATTTCATTGTGGGTAAAATGGGAATGATAATAATGCATTTATGGGATGATTTTTTTGACATTAAATTAGAAAATTAAGTGAAGTAATTAGCAGTAACAGAAATTTATTGTTGCTCAATAAATTTTGGGATTAAAATAACAAATAGAGTGAAATGAGTATTAACAGGATTGCTGAAATTTAATTGCAAAGTACTATGTGCCAAAAATTGTTCAAAATTTGGTGCTATTTGTTCTATCACCAAAATACTATAAGTACAGTAAATATATATGTTTATATTTATATTATATATTTAAAATTATGCAAATAAAACAACAATTACAAAAAATAGCCTGCAGTTCTTGACAATTATGTTTTGGAGTTTCTATTTAATGCTGGTCATAGAATGAAAATATGAATTTAAAAAGTAAATGAGACAATTTTAGGTCATGTCTAAGGTTTGGGATATTTTTTCACTTTTTTTCTCAACCTTAATCTTAAATTATGAAACAATTCATCTGTGGAATGAAGACTACTATGATTTTATTTGTTGAACAAGTGAACAATATGGTATTTCTAAAATTGTTTGGAATTATCAGACAATGTGATTTGAGTGGGGGAGAATGTCATATTTTTTACTGAAATACCAATGATCCAAGATATTAATTATTAATATAAATTACTATAATTTCCCATGCATGTTAAAGATTTTGTCATGTTACCTATATTGGACATAAATTCTGGAACTAGATTAATTGTCATTGTCTAATATTAGCAGTATGAAAACATTGCTAATAACAATATAACATGGATACATTGCAAATACCACATTGCTATATAACACTTTAAATGGGCTAAGAAAGCTTCTACTGACAATTACAAAATTAAACCACAAAAACCATTGGCAAAAAAGCTGCAAGTGGAAGGTCTGAGCTATTAAATATTTTGAAAGAAACATAATTACAGTATTTTCAAATTTACATTTTGCAAGTCAATCCAGGGCCCTGGGAAAACAAATGAGGGCCGGTGCCTTGATTTTCCAACAGTACTGGAGGGCTTTTCATATTATAATAGCTCAAAAATATAATAAAATGGATGCTCAATAAGCATTTGTTTAGTGAATAAACAAAGGACAGTCATACGTGAAAATGAAATATTTGTATCATATGCTCGTCTAGGTATTGTTTGAGACAAGCTTTTGTGCTCAGTAGACCCAAATGTATTTTCAGAATTAAGATTCTAATGGTCAGATAATGCAAAAGCAGCACCCAAAATAGTGTGTAACACGAATGGCTGCATATTGTTCACTCTATTAGCTAAGGTTTGGGATGCCAGTCTTAAATCAGCAAACACAAAAAATTAAAACAAACTAAATAAATATAATGTCATGACGTATTGTAAGGGAATCCAAGATATGGAACAGAAAATTGTATCTTTTGAGGGTTAAAACGCAAGTATAGATAATGTTTTACAGAATTGTATACTTGAAACCTATGTAACTTTACTAACCATTGCCACCCCAATAAACCTGAATTAAAAAATAAGTAAATAAAATGCAAGTTAGTAATTTTTAAAACATAATAACACAAAATTATTCATAACAAGTACATTCACTTATAAATCTCAAACTTTTCTAAGTTTTTATGGTTTTTGCTTATAACATGTTAAATTTACAATTAATGGAATATTATTTATATTTTATTATAGCAACTATTCTTATGAAATATATGGTGAGTGCTGGAATTGTATCAATTTTTTTGTATTTAATTTTTTTTTCAGTTTCCACTTTAAAACAGCCTTTTTTGATATAACTAAATAAACTTTTCTTGAGTTACATTTTTTCAAAATATGCCTAGTAATACACAGATTATCTAGAGATAATATGACCACGTTATATAAACATGTTGAATTGGGTTTATTTTGCTAATAATTCAAAAGTTTCTAGAGTTTCTTGTTCTTATTTAGACTGCCTTACCTGAAGACAAGCCTCCATTAGTATCTCTTTTACAATGCAATTACAGCATGGGGATAAGTATGGTGAAAGCAAGGTTCATAGACTATTATAAGAATAACTGCTCAATCTCTGTTCTTAAATTCTTCTATATTCCATACTGCAAGTTCCAGTCTCTTTTAATGGCTGTCACTACCTAGGTACTTTGTTGACATTGTCACATCCCATATTGTTGTTTTCTGATTCATTATCAGTGTTCCAGCTCTGTAATATATTCACATCTTAGCTCACGAGACATAAAAATAAGTATTATGGGGAAAACGTTGTAGTCTTATAGGCTATTGCAAAGTACTAGATTTTGTTCAAGCATTATTTTACTTTTAAAAATCAAAATTGTCTTTTTTTTTCCCCATCAACATATCAATCTTTCCTGCAAACTCTTCTTTGGTCTACTAGGGCTTAGAGGTCAAGGAGGAGTGAATAAGAAATGTCTTGGAAAGGGGCTGAAATAACCATTTCCTCACTGAAATTAAATTAAGCTACTAAAAGATAACCCATGATTCAGAGTACAGTCTCTTTCCAGCTCCCCTCTAATCATTGTTCTTTGGTTAGTAGTATACTGTTCATTTGATTCTTACAATTAAATGTGTGTATTTTTTCCTCCAATGTTTTCATCCGCTTTCTAGACGATCACGAACATTTTTATTTTCCTGACAAGCGCCTCTTTGCATAAACAACACTATGACTGTAAAACATTGTTAGATTATTTTGGTGATTGAATTCCTTTTCACTTTTCACCTGGCTGCTGTTAGTACAGGAAGGCTCTGTTTTTATTTTTGAATTAATTCTACTTAGTGACCCTTCAACAAGCATGCTCTGACCCATCATAATCACAGTGAAAAATGTTTTCAGCTCATTATCTGCTTCACCTTATTATGCCACAGGCTACATGAACAAGTGGTGCACTCTCTGTCACTTTCATAGAACTGATTTTAGAAAGGTGCACAGATGGCATACACACAATGAATATGTATATATATATATATATATATATATATATATTCAATTATGAATATATATATAATTCATATATACACACAAATATATGTAAAATGTGTTTTTAATATATTGAGAACTTATTAGGAAAATGGAAACTGGATTTTATTTAAGAAACTTTCAATAAATAAATAAATCTTCCCTTTTTCTACTCCCAAATCTATCCTCATGAGATCCTATTGTATGATTTTAGGAGAAAAATATATTCTAGAAATGTGAGTTTACATTACATACACACACACACACACACTCACACACACACTCATATGTTTGGGATAAAAATACAACCTCAGAAGTTTCCCATTAAAAAAAAAAAAAGATTCCCTGACTACTATTGTTCATCCCCTCCAGGACTGACCTCCCAGGTTGAGAAAACAAAGCCTGTAAAGAAGTCCAAATAATCTACAATAAATGAAATCCTTACATACTTGAAGCAGCTTGAGATCAGGGAGCAAATTAACATATAACTTCGTCTCCAGATGTGCCCTTTTTTGCATTTTTAACTCTACATTGGATCAGTTATCTAATTTTAAAAAGGTTGTTTATATTAAGAGCTACCAAATTATTATATTTCATGCAGGATTTCTTAAATTCAAGGTTTGTGGGTTTTTAAAAAATAGGTTCAGTTATATTTAACACTGATCAGGCTAACTTACAACAGTAGTCCTAACTAATGTTTTAAAAATTTAGACCAAAGAGCCACCAGCAGCAGTGGGCACCAATAATTCTTAGAGTCCCCAAAAATGTTCTGAGCAATCTCCATGTTGCAGTTATTTTGGTTTTTGGAAACAAGTGGCAAAACTGGTTGAAAGTAAATGAGCTGTTTTTTTCCCATTTAATTCAAGATGTTTTCAGTACTCTAAATAAAAGACTTTAGAAACTGTTATTTTTTTTTTCCTTCTTCTTCTGATCTTTATAATGTCCCTTGAATTCAAAGCTAAGCTGGCACTTTAATTGTGGGCAGGCCAAAGCAGTGTATTCATAGACTGGAATGAATGCTAATTTGTCAGCCAGACTAAATTATGCATGTCCTTCTATCTTTCAATTTCCCATGACTGTTCGCAGTTGGGGGTTACTTTTCCATCCCTGGTTTCACTGCCATCTCTAGAAATCTTTCCTACTGAACCATTGAGAGGGCTTCCTGTTAGCAAGAACTCTCTCTTCCCCCCACCCCACCCCCACCCCGACCCTGAAACTTCTGCCTTCTGCAGGAATATTTGTGAGTGCTGTGCATGAAGAGTACACTCTATGGACACTTCCAAAATTGAATGTTTTAAAATTAAGGTCAATTTTACTTCCAAAAGCTAACGAAAGAGAAAATAGACCACACGGTAACCTCCAATGAGCAACACCGCAAGATTCTTATTTGTTCTGGGAAAGGGTGAAGGACCTTGAACAGGTCTTATATCGCATTTGTCATAATTTTATAATACATCTCTGTGGAATTTTATTCTGGGAGAGAAAATTTTCATAGATTGCCCTTTTTATATGTGGCTGGAGAAAAACTTTATCTTTGCAAAGTAAAGGCATAATAGCAAGTAAAATAGTAAAGACCAGTACTTGTCAAGCTCCATGTTGAGAAGCCCCAGGGGGCCCTGAACTCCATGAGAGAACACCACGCATTGGACGCATCCAGTCAGCCTGAGCAGCCCCACTTTGGGCTCATTTCATCTTGCGATTTTCTGTTGGATCCTTAAAGTAATCTAATTGCTGCTTAAAAAACAAATGGGAGTTTTGAAACCATTGCATCTGACATGAAGATTAGACACAGGGAATGACTGATGCCAATAAATTAATTTTCAGACACTCCTGAGCCTTCTGGCAAGATATCTACTATTTCTTGGAGATGTGGTTTCTGCTTTGCTTGTTTTGCTGCTGCTTACTGTGTAGCACGGTAAAGCCTCCAGCAATGCTTTTCCCCTGTGCATCAATTAAATGTACTGATTTTAGCCAATATCTTCCCAGAAAAAAGGTTCAAGATTTCTAGCAAGGCCCCTTCACTGGTCCTTGGGTTGCCCCCCACCACTGGATGGCTTCAGAGCAGAAAGCAGCATGAAGCCCAGGACTCAGATCTCCATTACAGCTGATGGGACAGGAATCACCCCTGGAAACAAAGTTCTTCTTCTCTAGTACTGTGGTTTCTAGAAGAAACAATTGTTTAGAGATGGAAAACCAGGGAATCCAAAGTGAATAAACGTACCCTGTCTCCCCGAAAATAACACCTAGCCGGAAAATAAGCCCTCACATGATTTTAGGTGCCAAAAGATGGCACCTTGGCATACTGACTATTTTAAGCTGAAGGAGTTTGTGGAAAAGGCACTCTTCTCCCTGACCAGGTCATAAAACCCTCTTGTGAGGGGTGCATGCCCTCCATATCCTGGAGGAATCATGCTATGGCTTATTTTCAGGGAATCATGCTAGGTCTATTTTCAGGGAAACATGGTATGTGGACATGTAGGAATGCACTGTCAGCGAGGACTTGAAGATTCTTCTCATCTTTTGAGGATGCAGTTAAATATTAAATATAATTAAAATGTATCTGCAATGGCCATTTCTCTCTTTCTCAGGTACATTTTGGCAATACCTTGAAGATTATACCTCTGTGACCATGGTTTTTAGTGTTTTGCTCTCAAGTTGTGATTTATTAGTTAGGTACTGCTCTTCCATTTTGGATCTAATACCATGAGGTGATGAAAGATTTTGGGTGTACAAAACACACAAACTTGACCAAAATAAGAAATGTAACTTTCTTTTCCTGCTCATACATTTTAAAAAACCCAAAAAACTCTATTAATGTATCATGCACATCATTAATTAAAAAATAAAGTGACAGAAAATAAGAATAAATTTCTATACAGCCCTTGGTGTGGTTACAGTCTTAGGATAGTATAGCAGTTGGCAAATTATGGGCCAAATGTAGTCCACAGCATATTGTTGTGTGGCTTCTCAGATAAGAATAGCCTTTCTATTTCTAAATGTTTGGACAAAAACAAAAGGAAAAAACATATTTCATGAGTTACCAAATGAAAATTATATGAAATTCAAATTTAGCATCTATAAATAAAGTTTTATTGGAACATTTGTGTATTGCCTGTATTTATGTATTGCCTGTATGTCTGCTTTCACACTGTAATGAAAATTGACTGAGACCATATGGCCTACAAAGCCTAAAATATGTTTTACTGGTCCTTTACAAAAAACATCTGCCAACCCCTGGAATAATGGACTCCTTTATTTATAGCTGACTCTCAATCTTAATTTGGTATCATTCATTCTTTCTCTAATTTCTTGATAAGATTATCTTTTCTCCTTAGACATACTTTCAAAGTTGGCTCATGTTAATTCTTTTTTGTTCTGTCTTTAAAAAAGAAATGTGTGCAGGAAAGGACAGAAAGAATGTTAGGTTCCCTTTGCTTTGGGGGGCACAGAATCAGAGGTGAGATTTAAAGGTATACCCAGATTTAGACACTCCCAATCAGACCTGGGTTATCCTAACCCTTCTTGAAAAAAAGCAAAACATTTTCTCCTCTCCCTCTCCTGTTTTGTAACCCATGCACAACAGCTTGCCAATGGCGCAATAGTTTTGTTTGCTTCAGAAATGTCCAAAATTACACCTTGCAGGATATTTAGAAAAGACAACATCAATCTAGCAGTCATTTAAGAAGTCTCTTAGCATATACTGTCCCATCCTTTTCTTTATGGTTTAAGATATAGTATTGCCATTCGATATAGGACTGCTTACTAACCTATGATTTTTTGCCAGATATTTTAGTGATATGATTTCTTGGCATCTGGACACTTTCTGTCCTAAAGTAATGCTTGATTAAAATGTATCTTGTTGAAATCAGCATGGCATAGCAGCTTTGCTATTTGCAAACTCCTTTTGAATCTATCTATAGCACAGTAAAACTAGGACTAAGAAGCAATATGGCCACACTCTAGAGCATCTTCCTTAGGTGTTTTATCCACAGGAACATCTTTGGAGCTGTGAAAGCACTTCTGTAAGTGTTTTGAATTTAAATTTGTGCAATATGTTAATGATTACTCTATTTGAAAGTTTCTTGGCTCATATATATTTGGGGAAAAAGATAAATTCATTGTATGGTATTTTTTAAATATATTGCATCCTGAATAAATGTTAGATAGTGGATCAATTTTTATAGCACACCTAGCTGTTTTAAACATTATTAACCCATCTGTTTTCCTTAAATGTGTTAATATTCCTAAACTTTATAAATGTAACTGCCATTTCTCTTTAAAGGACTGTATTAAAAATATCCAATGTCCAATGCAAATATATGTGATGCTGAAGTATTAACAACTAAAGTGCTTTATAGCACTCTCCATTACTCACTTCCACATTATGTTTCTTTCTTTCTTCTGTCTCCCTCATTAGACTATAAGTCTCAGGAGCAGGGGCTTGGGTCTATTCACTGTGTTTCCATCACCTAGAATTATGTTGGCACAGAGTAGGTGCCCAAAAAACATTTGTTGAATGAGGGGATTGTGAGGCATTATTTAATCTGTAAGAAGTGGAATAATATATATATATATATATATATATATATATATATATATATATATATATATATATATATATATATATATATGAATGATATGAATTCTCAGCAGAAATTACTTTAAATGTCTTCATAATTTCAAGTTGAAAAAGGGACAAGAAAATCAAAGCCCATTTTGGCAATAAGAGGAATCGATAGCTTTATCAGTGACAGTAACATCTGAAGAAATGATATGTTTACATGGAAAGGGGTGTCTATAGCATAAGAATTTATTTCAGTGTTTGATTTCCCTTTAGGGGAGAGATGTTCCAAACAGAGGACTTGAGTAAGTAAAGCACACCTACCTCTCCCCAAGCAGGTACATCTGCAGACATTAAGATCAGGCAATCAAATCTCTACTCTCTGCCTTTATGTCTAATAATAAAAAATTTCATTATAATTAAGCTTGCTCTTAAATGAAAGGACAAGTCTTAACAGTGGACTTGGGCTTGATTGGCCAGTCTCTTTGACATCTCTATAAATACATGAGCTAGCATTTTATTTAACTATGTATGAGTTTGATAAGAGTTTCCTGAAACTGACTACCTATGAGCATGAAGCTTTGATTGTTGTCATTTTTCTAAGTTGTAACATCCTTCCTAGGAGACCAATCTCAGGTTATAGTTCTATCTTGCCACTCTCTATAATCTTCTGGAAGGCAGAGAACACCATCGTATCAGAGTTTAGCATGTTATTGATATTATCTAAGTAAGATTAAGCTAGTTTAGGCTGAGGTAACTAAAAAACAAAACAAAAACAACAAAACTAAGCCAAATAACATCAACAATTAAAGTGCACAGACACACACACACACACACACACACACAAACCAGTTGCTTAAGATAAATAAATTTTATCTTTCATTTAAGCAAAGTCTACTGTAGGTCCAAGAGACTATAAGAAAGGCTGCACCCTCCCAAAGCTGCAATACCTGGAACTTACTGGTGAGTTAGCAGTGCGACAAAGATCACAGACTGGCTTGAAAATGCTTCCAGACAGAAGTGACACTCATGTCAACTCACACTGACTGACCAAAATAGTTGAATTGTCCAAGAAAACTGGCATACACTCAATATTCATTTTCCCCTATGGATAACATGTCACATTAGTATGATAAACTTGTCATAACTAATGAACCATTATAGATACATTATTACCTAAAACCCCTACTTTATGAGTATTCATATTTTCCTTAATTTTAGTTTAACGTCCTTTTGTTTTTGGGTTTTTTTGTTTTTTTTTTTTACTCCAGTGTCCCATCCAGAATACCACATTACATTTAGTCAAAATGTCTCCTCTTGGCTATGACAGTTCCTCAGATATTCGTGGATTTTGTTGGCCTTGACAGTTTTGAGGAGCACTGATCAGGTATTTTATAGAATATCCCTCCACTGGGGTTTTTTGTTTGTTTGTTTGTTTTTTCCATGATTTGACTGGGGAAAAGCTCATCTTTCTCATTACTTATTTTAAAGATACATGCTATCAACATAACTCGTTGCTATTATTAACCTTAATCACCTATGTGGAGTAGAGTTTGGAGTTTGTCATTTCTCTTAACTGTAAAGTTACCAAATTTCTTCCCTTTCCGTACTCTACTTTTTTGGAAGGAAGTCACTATGTTCAGTCCACCTTAAGGAAGTTTATATATAATATATCTGTATATATTATAAAATTACTTCTCATTATATAAGACAAACAATAGACTGGGAGAAAATATTTTCCCTTTTCTATAGTCTGAAAAATATCATAGAGTACATTATTTCTTCCTTAGTTTGTAGAGTTCACCAATGAAACACCTGCACCTGGTGTTTTCATTTTTAGGTTTTAAGTTATTAATTTAATTTCTATGATAGACATAGGGCTATTCAGGTTATCTGCTTCTCCTTCAGTAAGTTTTGACAGCTTATGTTTCTAAGGGAAATTTTCAATGTTACTTATAATTTTGGGGGGCATAGAATTGTTTATAGCATTCCCCTTGTTATCCTTTTACCATCCATTCATTCAGCTGTGATTACCCCTCTTTCATCTGATATAATATTATGTGTCTCCTCTCTTTTCAAAGAAATAACTTTTGCTTTTGTGGATTGTTTCCATTTTACTGTTTTTAATTTTGTTGATTATTGCTCTAATTTTTATTTTCTTTCTCCTTCCTTAATTAGGATATTAATCTTCTTTTCCATCATATTAATTTTAATGCTATAAATTTCCTTCCATGAACCGTTTTTGTTGCATCCCACAAATTTTGGCAAGTTGTACTTTCCTCAAGTTCAAAACTTTTATTTCATTTTTCTTGAGATTTCTTCTTGACTCATGGGTTATTTAAAAGTGTCTTGTTTAAATTCCAAGTATTTGGAGAAGCTTCCAATTATTATTTTCTCATGGACTTCTAGTTGAATTCCATTGGAGAACATTATCTGGATGATTTCTATCTTTTAAATTTGTGGGTGAGAATGTGATCTATTTCAAGCGTGACGGGAGTTTAAGAAGAGTTGCATTCTGTTGTAAAATGAGATATTATATACATGTCAATTAGATCACACTGTTCGATAGTGCCCTTTTTCTACTTCTTTACTTTTAATCTATTTACATGAGTCTTTATTTTTAAATTGTGTACCTTATAGACAACAAATAATCGTATCTTATTCCTTTGTTCATTTTGACAGTCTCTTAATTGGCGCATTTAGATTGTAATGTTGCCAATGTGAAATTATGGGTCAGGTGGGATATCTGGGAGAGCACAGCTCTAAAAGGAGCTGCTGATGCTCTCTATGCTCTGAAAAAGACTATAAGAATAGGAAGTTTAATATATTCCTATATATAAACTGAACTAATATATAGAACATCTCCACCCAGATCGTTTTTTGGCGGTGAATTTTGCAGAGTTTTATTCATTTCTTCTATGGTTTTTGCTGTCCTAAGTGTCTCTACTCCTTAGGAACTTGGGTGATTTTACCTTTCTATAACCTATTTTTAAGATTTTAAAATGCATTCATGTTGAAAACATATTCATATTTATTAAATTTGCTCTGTGTTTATTTTTTATACTCTTTTGCTATTTTGTGTTTGCTTTCCTATGCTTAATTATGTGTCTGAAATATTTTTTTCATAAAAAGTAATAGTGACACAAAAATTTTACGTTTTATATTTAATAATCAATCTTATCTGCTCTTTGTTTCCCACTAATTTCTTCCTCTTATTCTCATTAACATGGTTTATTGTTTTTTCTTTAACCTTAGTTGAGGACTCAGTTAAATTTTCTCATGTTTCTGTTTTTAGTAATAGAATCGTTTTTAAATTATGTATTTATTTCTTAATATAACTTTGCTGGCATCACATGCGATTTGGCATTTGTTGCCTTATTTTATAAATAGCAAGGAATATTATTTTAAATATTCTACTTGACCCAAGTAGGAAATTTTATATAGGAGCATTTTAAAACTATATATGAAGGTCTTTTTTCTTTTCATTTTCTTTTCCCTCTTCTCCTCCTCCTCTTCTTTTCCTGTTCCTCCCCTTTCTCTTTCTCTTTACTTTTTTCAGCTCTTGCTTGCTATTGAGTTACAATTTCTTTGTTCTAGATCAGATGTTGGAGCATATGCTGTGTCCTACAAAAATATGCTTCTCAATCCATGATGCAAATAGTTGAACTATAGTTAGACTTCTGTGTATGTACTCCCTTCTCTCCTTTTTTTCACAGTGATGGTTTGTTAGTTCAGTGTCTTCTGATTTTTCTGGCTGTCCAACGATAATTTAATTGTGGAAGTGAGGGTCAACCTCTGTCAGCCTTCTATCACATTCTTGTAAGTATCTTATGTAATTGAAGGTAGAGAACACAATATAAGTTTCTCAGTAAGTTCTGGTCCATCATCATTTGGGCATATGTAATAATAAGGCATTTTTGAGTATGCATGAAATATTGCAGTTTAATTCTGCTCTTTGTCTTTGACTATCATTTCTTCCATTACATCATTATATAGGTCTTCTTTAGTCTTTCCCATTTATTGTTTTTTTGTTTGTTTTTGGTTTTGGTCCATATCTTATTTCTTATTTGCTGCTTCCAATCTGCTATTGGTAGAGGTTTGAGCTACCTAGTTTTCTAGATTAAATAAGAAGCAAATATAATATCAAGCAATTTTAAATGCCACATATGTTATCTCTGTTCATTTCAACAGCATTGCAAAGGAGGAATTCTTGCCCCAGTTTTACAGAAAAGTGAATTGAAATGTATCGTATTTTTCCAAGATTATAGGTAGGAAGTAGCAGAACTAGGAATCCAGCACAGATTGGTTTTCCTTAAAAGCTGACATGCTGTTCATTTCCCCAAAGTTCTTCTGAGAAAGATCTAAAGAGTAAAGTGCAAGGTTTTAATATAGAGACTTTACAATAACTGTATTTAATGGCTTCTTTCTTCTGTAAGCTTTAAGGTAAAAAGTCTTGGAAGGTAGAAATTACCAGATGTTTGACTTTTGAAATTAATGGTTTAGCTGAATTTTCTTTTTTCTCTACTTAGGGAAAAAAATGACTGGGATTTCATAATAGGTGAGAGCAAATACTGTCATTTCCATTTTATTAACATGTAAAATCCCACTTCTGTGAAATTTTCATCAAAGTAGCAACTACTGTCTTGAATTTCTGTTTTATAAAGCAAGTCTGTTTATTCTTTAGGCAAATTACTCTAAATGACTAACTGATGAAATAACCTGTTGTGAAACAATCCATTATAAAAGTCTGAAACAGAAACTTCTCACCCTTTCAGTTAGAGTCAGGTAGCCCTAATGATATAATCCTTTCCAGTAGGTTTTAGGCATCTTTGGATCATTTTTCTCTATAGCGTCTACAGTGTTCTGTATATTTGTTTCTTCAGATCTGATTTAGACTATACTATGGCTTCTGCGATAATTCCAAATTAAAAAAACAAAAAATGTGTTACTGAAAGAAACTATATTTTGGGGGGTTTTATTTCATTTCAGCATGAAATATTTTTGCTTTTGACAAGTTTTGTTTGATTTATCAAGCAAGTATATAATCTTAACAATCATGTGCTTGGAAGAAAATTTTCCAATAATATTATACTGTATGGAACTGTAAAATTTAGTGAAATGTGATAGAGGAGATTCTGTTACTATATTCTAGATAAAAGAGCTATATGCAGCTAAAGGTTCTTTCTTTGGATGTATATTTTAATTACTAGAAAAATCTTTAAATGTGAAGAACTCCAGTATGTCCTTTTGTAAACAACTGTTTACATACAGCAAAATTCACCAATTTAAATTATGCGAGTACATGGAAAATTTATATCATCATATAACCAGCACCAAAATCATCATATGGCAAATTTCCATTATTCAAGAAGTGTGTTTCTGCCCATCTTCCCCTCCCTACACTCCTGACCTCTTATCTGCTTTCTATTACTATTGTTTCACCTTTAGAATTTCATATAAGTAGAATTACACAGCACTGTCTTAGTTCGCACAGCTATAACAGAATATCACAGACTGAGTAGCTTATAAACAACGGAAATGTATGTCTCACAGTTCTGGGGGCTGGCAGCCTGAGATCAAGGAGCTAGCATGATTGGGTTCTGGTGACAGCCCTCTTCCAGACTACTGTTTCTCATTGTATCTTTAAGTAGAGGAGAGAGGGTGAGAGAGCTCTCTAGGGTTCCTTTTTCTAAGAGCATTAATTGCATTTATGAGGGCTCCACCCTCATGACCTAATTACTTCTTAAATTCTCCATCTCCCAATACCATCACATTAAGGGTTAGAATTTCAAATATGAATTTGGGGGGACACAAACATTAAGTCGATTACAATTATGTAGTATTTTATGTCTGGTTTCTTTCACTTAGCAAAATGTTTTGGAGGTTCACCCATATTGTTGCATCTTTTTGTAATTCTTTCTATTGCTTAGTAGCATGCGAATGTTTGAATTTATCAATTCATAAGTACATGGATACTTTGTTTGGTCCCAGTCTGGGGCTATCATGAGTAAAACTGTTATTTGAACATTCACATGCAATTCTTTTTATGGTTATATGTTTTCTTTCTCTTGAGAAATATGGAAGAGCAGAATGACTTGATTACAGGGTAGGTAGGTATTTATCTTTATAAAACACAAATGCCAAACGTTTTACAAAGGCCTGCGGGATTTTGTATTTCTACTAACACCTGTGTTTGAGCTGTTTCACGTTCTTGTCAACAACTAGTACTGTCATTAGTTTTAATTTTAACCTTTCTATTGGATATATGGTGGTATCTCACTGCAATTTTAATTTGTATTCCCTAATGACTGATGATATTGAGCATCTTTTCATGTGCTTATTTATAATTTACATATCTCATTTTGTAAAGTATTTGTTCAAATTTCTGCCCAGTTTAAAAATTAACTAAATTGTCTTCTTATTATTGACATGCAAGATTTCTTTGTGTGTTCTGAATAGAAGTCCATTATCAGGTACATGCTATGTAAATATTTTCTCCCAATACATGGCATGCTTTTCTATTTTCTTAATGTATTTTGAAGATCATTTAAACAAAATTTATGAAATTTAATTTGTCAAATATTTTTCTTTTATGGTTATATTTGGGAAACATTTATCTAAACTTATGACAGAAAAATGTTCTGCACTATTTTGTTTTACAAATATATAAATTTTATCCTTATATTTAGGCATATTCTACATTAAGGTTAATATTTATATATCATTTGAGGTAAGGGTCAAAATTTATATTGTCTTTTTTTTTTTGCTTAAGTTCCAATTATTTCACTATTTATTGAAAAATAGTGCATTACCTCAGACTTTTATCATTGCATTGTCTCAGACTGGGGATTTTTTCTGTAGAAAGGCTTTTGGGTAAGAATTCAATTTTTTATGCATATAGTTTTCTCACATTACTATTTTTCCTTCAGTGAACTTCTGATTTGTGTCTTTCAAGGTCTTTGACCACTTCACATAAGTTTACAAATTTACAGGCATAAAAGATGTTCATAATATTCCTCTATTATTATTAGTTTTTTAATGTAGGACGTATAGTCAGTACTCTCCATTCCTTCCAGGTACTGCTAATTTTCCAGGGGGGGTTGTTTGTTATTTTTTTTTAACTTTATTTTGTATCTCTCTCTCTCTTTTTTTTTTTTTTCTTTTTTTTTATAATGGGGGAACAAGTTCCTTAGCAGGTTAAGCCTTTATGGACAGAAATGTTAATCCTGTTTTTAATTTGTTACTCATACATACAGTCCATTTATTATTTAAGGTAATGTTTCTCAAAGTGTAAATTACAGATCACCTTCATCAGATTATACTGATTGATAATGTATATTCCTGGGATGCACACTTAACTTAATTGGAATATCTGGGAAGTTTTCCTAGGATATAATTTTTAACAAAAAGTCCCTTTTAAATTAGTGATTCACTTAAAGGAAAATTTGTACTTACATATCGAATTATTAAGGATCAATCCACTAATACTAAATTTTACTCACTAGATTTTAAATTCTACTGTTATGTTACCGGCCAAGAGAGTTACCCCCACCCCCCCACCCCGCCCCCTCGCAAAGAATTTTAAGTTTTCTTTCCTATAGAAATGTTAAGTATAGATATATTAAGTCTCCTCCCTAGTTTCTTAGCCCTTGGCTTTGATTACTTTTCTAACCAGTTTGTAAATCCTAGGCTAAAGACTGCTGCTAGCCGGAACCCTAAAATTCTATCCCCTGCTTCTTGATTGTTTTGTAAATCAGTTTCTGAATCCTGAACAATAGAAACCTCCTGCTTCAGATAACTACTTGAAAGCCTGTGACTTCCTAGTGTTCCCCAGGCCAGTAAACTGAATGCCAAACCCATTCTGGGCCCAGACAACAGGCCCAGAGTAACAGGCTGAATAGCAACAGGCTTCATGAGAGCTAACAGATTTATTAATTAAAATCTATTTTTCCTCATTCAGGGACTTTGGGGATACAGAGGATACCCCAACAAGATTGCTGGTCAAACCGAAGAAGCCAACACAGTCTTCCAGGTGGAGTTTGAGACCCCTTCCTTCCATCTGAGATCAGCTAGGGTGAGAGTTCCGTGACTCCCCCAATAGGCAGGGACAGCTCTACACCCCTGCGCAGCAGGAAGCAGACACAGAAGAGAACTGCTGTCCCTCAGCTTCCCATAGAGATTTCATGGGGATCACGTCTCTCAAGGGGAAGGCTAGGTAGGCAGATAGAGGCAGACACTGGGTCTCTGCATTCCTGCACATCCCACAGAATGTGACCGCCTGTTGACCTCCCCCTCCACCCAAAATTTCTTTTCATTGTTACTATCTACCCCTAAAACAAATGGATACAACAAATCAGACCAGTCACTCGCACCTGTGCAGGACATCCTGTCAATCACAGGTGCCAATCAAGTGGTCCCACGCCCTTAGGGGAACAGCCCATTTCTAGAGAAGGGATAAAAACCCCAAGTTCTGGAAAATTCGAGCCTTTTTCCCTTTTTCCCTTTTTGGATGCCCTGCTCTCTTGACCGCTTATTCCTTTTCGAGCCCTTTGAGCCTCGCCCTTGTGCGTGGCCCACTCCAAACTCTTTGGAATGTAATTTCTTTCCTAATAATGGGCCCTTGAGCCATTCTCTACTGCTCAGGCCTACTTCTACTCTTTGAAATGTACTATCTTTTCAAATAAACTACTTTTTCAGCGCTTTATTCTGGCATCTCGTTCAATTCCTTGCTCGAGTTGCCAAGGACCTGGATTTCGCACGGAAAAGGGCCCACTTTCCAACAACAATACTACATTAAGGATCCATTCTGCTTTATTCAGCCTTCTAATGGATTTTATATATATTATTATATTTTACATAATTAATCTTGTGGATTGTGGCTGGAACATGTAGCCATTATTAAATATTTGCTGAATGAATGAATTAATAAGAACACATATGCTAACTCTTTTTTTTTTTTTGTAATGAGTTTGTGGAGACAGGCATATAACCTAAGAGCTAACAACTCATAGCGTATGAATAATCTCAAGTTCATAAATCCTTAATTATTATATATTTTCAAATTTTCCCTGAAAATTAGGATTGGCTTCCTACAGAATCAGAAAGATGTTACAAATATCTGATTATCTCTTTTGGAAGATACTACAAAAATCTGATCACACATGCACCTTATGCAGACATGCGCACACTTTCATCCCCCATAAAATATTTGGCAATACACAACAAAGTTAAAATAAAGGTGAAATTACATTCAGAGATCACACTTTGAGACCTACTTTTGATTTTACATTTTAAACTAGAATACATTAAAACATATGAGCCAGCATATAAATAGCTCGGTTATGAAAAGGGTATTAGTGTACTTTCCAATTTATAACTTAAGGGACATAGAGGATACACAGGGTAGAGTAAATGCAGAGATGTGAAAAAAGTGTAGTTGAATAGCAGCCTTTCTTACGTCAATCTGCCACCTCCTTCACTAACCTTTCTCCTGGCAAATCTTTATTAGGGCTGAGTTGGCCTTAAGTCTCAGCTCTCTGCAGAGGTAGGGGTCAGAGCCAGTAGCATCTCCTCTTATCTTGAAATGCAAAGATGGTTGATACACTTTGACAGGCACTTATGCATGTTTCAAAACACTGAAAGGGGTCAATCTCAGCTAAACCAGAATTTGCCTAATTGCTTTTGCTAGCTGCCTGTGGGATTTTGGAGAGTAACAATGTGGGGCTAAGCAGTATCAAGCTTTCCTAACAACTTCAACAGCTTAGTGACCTGCTGACAAATGGCCTTTCAACGCTCTACCGTCAAATGCCTAAATAGGGACTTTTTTTCCTCAGCATAAAAAGTTAGGGTCATTAGGAGTGTGAAATTTTATGGAAATCTCTAATGGGGTTTGGGGTTTTCAACAAAATAAATTATCACTTGGTTAACTATTACCTCCTCTCATAACCCATGTCTACCGCTTTAATTGTAATTTTCCTAAAACCATAATACTCAAGGCAACACCTACTTACCTAACACTTTTCCTCTTAAGATTCAATGCATATGAAATGATTTGTCACCTCATAGTGACAAGGTGAGGGTAGTAGAAATAAGTGGATGGATCTTTTTAAAAGCAACAGGGTATATTTAAAATGACAGGAAGTTACTCTCTAAAAAGCAAAGACAATAAACTGTATTGTTTTAACCATGAAAAGATTACTAATACACAAGTCCCTTCAGTCAAACAGACAAATAAGACTACGATAGCCACACACACAGATACATAAAGTCAAAATTTTACTAATTCTTTCTAGTTGTAGAAAAAGTCAGGTTAAGTTAATAAAGTTAGAATTACAGAATATTTTCATGATAAAATTGGATTTATTAACTTAGATCTACAATACAAATGCAAAATAGCTTAAGAATGTGTTATAATAGACCTCTTTAGGCTCAATGGAATAGTTTTGTTGTTCTTGTTTGCAAATGGTTGCTTCTAAGACTATGTATCCTATTGTATGGGTTAATGGTTTTATACTATAATAAATACTATTAGTTTGTTTAATGTATATTATTATTTATTTATTTATTTATTTATTTATTTATTTATTTATTTATTTTAAGCTGAGCCATCCTGCCACCTGTTGGCGCCTCAGCGGCAGCTCAGCTCAGGCCAGGAATCGAACTGCTGTTGCTCAGAGCTCACACTCTTGAGGGATCTCTTAACCAACTGAGCCTCTCGGCTGGCCCTTGTATATTATTTTTTAATAAACATATTCTGATAATGTGAAAGCCTCTTGCTTCAAATGAGTTCTCTTGACTACTTCCTCAGTAAGACATGCCCTTTTAAAAAAAAAACCCATTCTACTGTTTTTCATTAAAATGTGATTTATTTTCTCCAAGAAAGGGGTAAGATTAGTAAAAAATAGAAAAGCGATGCCCTGTAAAAAAGAAAAAAAAAAGGAATGAAAGAGAAAGCACTATCAGCCTCATATTTTGCAGGTAAGTAGCGACTTGAACATAGAAAATACTCAAATACTGATTAAATATATAAATATTTAAAGAACAATGCACATATGAAATTGTGTTTACATGTATAATAAAGTTTATTATTTATCTTGTTTCTGTTGCATTTATCAAAAGTAAATGAAGGTCCATATATAAAATTTATGACAAAAAGCTGCCATTCTTTCTTGTGGGAGGCAACTGTGTGTGTGTGTGTGTCCATACATATATATATATCTACATACATGTATATCCATACATGTATATCCATACATATATGTATACTACACACACACACACACACACACATATATATATATATGTATATATATATATATGACAATATACAGTAGACTACTATTGGTTCAGTTAACTACTCATCATAAAAAGGAAAAAGTGTATTTTAATGCAAAGTATTATAGATTTGGAGTTTTGGTTTAGATTAGTCTCTCATTAGTATTATGTTGAAGTGATAAATGCTCAACTTGACTTTTCAAATCATAGACCTATATAGAAAAACTGCTTAACAACCCATGGGTCCTTCTGCTTCTCTGTCACCTATCATATTTTCTAAGCATCTTTTTGTTAATTTAGAATAATGATATCAGGAAGACTGAAATATTGTCCCTTACATTTTAGGACACATTTCTCATTTAATTATCTCAGAGGCTGGTTGATTTCATTAAAAGTGACCAGAATCTTCATTAATTGGATTATTAAATCTCAATCAGGAGAAAGATGTGTGAGCAGAAGTGATTGTTAAAATATAAAAATCTAAACTAAACATCCAGTTATGAGACTTTTTTTTCCTTTGCTATTTTTTGTTGTTTTCATCTTTACATACAGAACTTGCTGATGGCTAGGAGCTGTCAGGGGCATTTGAGAGGGGTCACTTTATCACAGTGACAGATGTCTCTGGCAGCCATAGCAACTTGACTCCAGCCACAGGACACTCGGTTCGGGGATGGGGTCACAGACCTGGATCTGATGTGCAGAGGCCCTGGGGATGGACCCACCAGGCAGTTTTGGATCTCTAGAGAGGCAGCTCTGGAGCAAGGAGGTACAAATAGTTTTCTCGGTAATATTTCCTGTGTCCAGAAAGGATAAATTCAGATTGACAACTATTGATCTCCCTATTGACTGTACAATGAATATTTATATGTAGGTGAAGTATCTGCCAAGCAGACTTCCTGGTGATTAAGTGTCTAAGAGAAGGATAATTTCTATGGCAGCTCTTAGATTAAGCCTGGAAATTAAAAATCCCACCACAGAAACATTCCTTTTTCACATAGGATAGTACATACACTCCTGAAATAAAACTTGGCTTTAAAATCCATCTTTGCATTGGAAGAGATGCAAATGAAATGGCTCAAGTCAAAGCCGCCTTGATAGGTCTGTACTTGACAATATGAGCACAATTGTTTCCTTAACTTTTCAGTTTTATTCCAATAGGAAGAGAGAAGAGGTAAGCCCCTCTTAAGAGAGCAAATGACTCTTTCACACAATCAACTTTCAAATAAACTCTGTGAGGTATACATGCATTGAGAAAGGCAACCCATTATAAATTACTGTGATCCATTAATTATTAAAAGTAATTATTAAAGTGGTTCCTTTGTAAACTAAATTAGGATGATGTTTAAAAATCAAATGCCTTACCTGGTGATATTACCTTTTACGTAAGATAGCCTGTTTGTAGACAAATCTCATTTGCAAATGATATTGAAAAAACATGCTCTTTATTTTACGCTGACATTTTGAAACAGAGAAGTGCTTTCTAGCTGCAAACTATTTAACAGGGTATGTGAGTGTGTGTGTGTGTGTGTGTGTGTGTGTGTGTGTGTATGTATGTGTACACATCCACATACACACATCCTGTTAAATATATATACACATACATATTTATGCTATATATATACATATATACTATATGTTCTATCTATATATACATATATACTATATATATAGTATATATAAACTATATTGATGCATGTTAACATAGTATATATATGCACATGTATATTATATTAATGGATATATAAAATCTCAAATGCATTAAAATAAGATGTGACAAAATGAATCAAAATCATAAGGACTGAATTATAAACAATTTTCCTGTACAAGAGAGGATACTTTAGATATGCTAGAATAAAAAGTTAACTCCAAAAATCTGTCTTTTTTTTTCCTTTCACACGATACATGTCCATTGCTATGTGCAGTGCTTGTCTCTCATACTACACCTTCAATGTATGCATATGATTAGAATCTACTGTAAGTTTAGTCCTAGCCACCATCATCTCTTGCCCAGCTGGCAAGAACCTTATAATGGTCTCCCTGCTTCCATTATTGTCCCTACCCATAGTTTTTTGAGTTACTATAGAGAATGGGGCAAGGTATAGGGAGGGAGTGCTGGACAGATTGTATGAGTGAGAATCTTGGACCCGGTCTCTAACTAGTTTTGTCAGTTTTTTTAATTGTTAAAATGATGACCATAATAATATCTATCATAGAGTCATTGTAAGGGTTAAACTGATATATGCAAACATAAAGCATTTGGATAGCACCGAGTACAAGAAACACTCAATGTTAATAATTATTATTATTATTGCTCTACTAGTTAGGGTTTGCCAGTAAAATAAAATCAATAGGATAGGTAGACCTATATTTAGAAAGAGATTTATAATAAGGAATTCCTTCACATGATTAGGGGGCCTGAGAAGTCCTAAGATCTGCAGTCAGCAAGTTGGAGATTCAGGGCAGCCAATGGAGTAATTCCAGCCCAAGTTCAAAGGCCTGAGGACTAGGAGGGGTTGATGGTTTAAGAATCAGTTCAAGTTCAAAGGCTTGAGAACTGAGAGAGCCAATGATATAAATTCAGGCTTAAGACCCAATAAGAGTTGATTTTTGAGTCCTAGTCCTAAAACAGGGAAAGACTGATGTGTCAGCTCAGTCGCAGTTCTCTCTTACTCAGACTTTTTGTTCTATTCAGATTTTCAATTGATTAGATGATTGCCACCCACATTAGGGAAAGCAATCTGCTTTACTCAGTCTATCAATTCAAATGTTAATCTCATCCAAAAGCACACCCACAGACATGCCCAGAAAAAATGTTTGACCAAAAATCTGGGCACCTAGTGGCTTAGTCAAATTGATGCATAAAATTAACCATCACAATTACTATGATTATTAATCTACTCTTCAGCCTGAATAAATTATAAAACTGCAAACCAGACCACATCACTTCACTTCCTTGATGCCAGTCCTTCAGTGATCTGCAGTAACATTTTTACACACACACCTCTGTCAGTGAGAGAGTTCTGTCTACACTGCTGTCATAGGCTCCTTCAGCCAGGTTCTTTTTATTTAGCTATCTCAGGTTTATCAGACACCCCTCTACAAGGCCACCCTTTCACTCCCATTGGCTCTCGACTCAGAGAAATCAGATTAAGCTTTCCAAGTTGCCACTTTAAATCATTTCTCTCTTTTTTTGAGGAAAGAAAAATAGCATCCCCATGGGACTATGGCACCGCCATGTTTTTCAAATAAATCTTTTTGTGAACACTCAACTTCCATAATTATATTCTCTGTTTATATAGCCAGGAGGTAGATAATGTGCTGAGTTCTCTACACTTGGATGTTTCTCTTTGCAAGTTCAGTAGATGGTCAAGCACTTGGGGTCAGTTTTCACCTACTGTCTTGGGGGCTCCAACCCAAACTGATAAACAACAGGCCCCATTTTTATATCTTGTTACATTAAGCATCAGTCCATTGTTTCCAAAATGGATATTTTCATTGTCACCAACAGTGTTTGAAAATGTCCATGCTTACCAGCATTAGATGCTTATTTGTAAGCTTTTTACTTCATTAATAGCTAAAAAACTAATAACAATATCTGACTTCTTTTATTATTTATGTATGCATATGATCTCTTTGTTTAATGTAAGTACAGTGTTTACATATTTACGTATAAAGTACAAAACTGATGAGCTTAAACTATTTTTCATTTCTCTATTCACTTTATATTTTTTCTTTGGTTAAAGAACCATATGTTTATGTGCTACATACAGTTACTTATGCTAGGCTTGGTGTTCCTTTTGTGTGTTTGCATAAAATATATTTCCTTTGTAAAACTTCCTGAAATTTATTTTTAATATTCTCTTTTCTAACTTTTTTTTTTTAAGATTTTTATTGGGGAATTGGGGAAGGGGAACAGACAAGTTGCTGTCCTTTTGTTCTTCAGTCTAGTTGTGGAGGACGTCGCTTCACTGGCCCAAGTTGGCACCATCATTGCGCTCTTCCTGGGTGAGGCAGATCAGTCGCCTGCTTCTGGATGGCCACTCATGGCGGCTGCTGGCTGCTCACGCTGGCTGCTGGCTACACACAGTGGCTGCTGGCTACACACGGCAGCCCATGGCAACCCACTGCCACAGGGGCTGCAGCCTACGCCCTCACCAGCGACTCATGGCAGCCCAGCTCCAGGTTGAGCTGTTGTTCAGCATCTTAGGTGTAGAGGGCAGTGTCACTGGCCCTCATATGTGGGATCCGAACCGGGGCCCTCTGGCATCCCAAGCCAGCTCTTAACCAATGTGCCACTCGGCCGGTCCTTCTTTTCTAACTTTTAAAATGTTCAAAAATTTTAGTGTGTGTGTGTGTGTGTGTGTGTGTGCACGCGCATGCATGTGTGTGTATGCACAAAGCTGTTTGTCTTTTATTTGGTTTTTTTTTCCATTATCTCTAATGTTAGATATCATGCTATTCCCAACATTTGGCAGTTTTAATTTCTGTTTTATAATTTCTCTGTAATTTTTATATTTAGCTTTTTAATCAATTTACATTTACAACACTGAGATGAAGTCTTAAAATGAGAAGTTTTTCCATCATTCATTGAATAATCCTATCCTTCCACACTTGTCAAGTCCTTAATAATGCATGACTTTCCTGTAAATGAAATTATGTCTAGACTGTTTATTCTCCTTCATTAATTTATCTGTCTTTTTTTTATTGCTATCAGTATTTAAAATTATTATTGCCTTAAAAATTTTGAAAACCTTTGCCATCGACATTTGGGACTATAGAAAAATTTAAAATTAAAGGGTTGTGTGTGTATGAAGAAATGGAATCAAAGTAATGTGAAATGTGAAGCAGAAATAGTAGCGTCGATAAATGGACTTGCCATGATACTGTTTCAAACATTGTTCAGGTCTTTAGAGACTATTTTTCTTTAACTGATTAAAACTCCCTGCAGGGAAATTTATTCTGCACATTGTCAATTATTTGTGAGCCTCTAAATGAATGCAATGGGAGATACTCTTTATTCAATTTGTGTTCTCCTCTCCCCACACCTACTCCAGTTAAAACACTTCAAGAGTTAGCTACATACCAATAGGATCCTCTATGCTATGGTTAAGCTAAAAATTAAAGCCATGCTCTCTGTCAATGCCTTGAATAAATTATAGAATTATTTACTGAATCTTTTCAAGAAGGACTTGGAAAGTAGAGTTAGCAAGCTCTTCTTGCCTTTGAAGTATAAAATGGCCAACTGGCTTTCCTATTCTTTTTATATCTTGATAGCTAAGAATTATGACTAAACTCAGACTCCTAAAGAAGAGCAATGAGAATGGAGAACAAGAAACATAGGGGAAATGAGCAAATTGTTTAATTTGGATTTGGTGTACAATTCGTTTTGAAAAATAATCATTTCTTCCTTTAAGTGAACACTTCCAAATAGCCAGATTTTAGTATTGGTACAGGAAATGTTGGCTTGGTCTCAACTTCTCTATTAATAAAAAATGTGTAAAATTCAAATTTTTGGCAATTTAAAGACATTTTCACTGAATCATCACTAATCATTTTGGCAACTTAGGAAGACTGAACTTTAAAACTGATGATAAAATGACAAATGTTAGCATTAACTGCCAGATATTTGAGCCAATAACTCTTGGATACAGGAAAGTGACTCAATTCCAAGGCCTTAAGTCTTTGGAAATTAGTGGAAGGAGGACAGTTGTGAATTTTATTTCTCGTTCACCCTGTTTCTCTTAATCATTTTGCTTAAAGGACCTGGAAGTGTTCAAGTGGTCTTCTTAGGTTCTCTGCAAGATAAGAATAGCTTTTGATGTATGAATGCATCAGAGTACTGCTGAGAGAAGTAATGTATACATACACTAGTGAAACCAAAGGCCCATCTTACATTTAATCCACTCTAAAGCAAAAGATGAAGCAGGACTAAAGAGGGCTAATATAGTTACTAGCATCTCAATGACGGTGATGCCAAAAGGGAGCCAAAAATCCAGGTAGGTGTGTGCTTGGGAGAGGAGGAGGAGGGAGGGGAAGGTGTTGTCAAAGAAGACAGGAAGAAGGGGACACTTTGGATGTTTCTGAGCAGGGACCTTGGCATAGTCCAAGGGCAGTCAAGTGGGAAATATAAGAAATGTTTGTACCATGCACTGGGTTCCAACAGTATTCCTAATCACCTCTTTAGTAAGATCGAGTCCTTACTGGTAAGGGACTAAGCCTGTGTGCTTTACTTACCCTTAGAGGCACTGAAGTGAAAACTAGATTTAGTACATGTCCTACTTCCTTAGGGGGTAAGCCTGAACTTGCACATAGACGCATCAATAGATTTAGCTTTGAGAAGCTTATAACACTGCTGATGATAGTAAATGACAAATTGAATTTAAAACACTTGACCCTTCAATGGAAAAGTTAAGCTAAATTGGTATTTGTCAATAAAAATAAATAATGTTGATTGTCTAAAGTTTTCCCATTTTAAAGTGCAACTCTGATGAACTAGAGGCATAGTTTCCAGTGACAGAGAGAAAGTTACACACATGAAGAAATAGTTTCAAGCTTTTGCAACAAGAAGTGTCTTCCCAGATAAGGACATGGTATGAGCATGATGACAGACACTGCCAAGAACCCACACAATAGCTTTGGCTGAAGCAACTATGATGGACTTTTTCCAGGGAATGTTAAAAGAAATAACCCATATTCTCAAATTTTGCCTACTAGATAAACCACAGGAGATAACTCTTTGCCTGAAATTATACTTTTCTCAATGAAATTATTGTGCCATCACACTTTAATATGGTTATCCGAGAACTGTATGTGTGCTTTCTTGAGAATTTTATTTTATTTTTGATAAAAATAACGCAGACTTGGTAAATTTTCTCTCACTCAAAGAACCATAGGGAGACTGTAAGCCTCAGAGTTACCTACTTTGACAATTTTTTTTTCACAACCAAATACAATTCTAATTTACAAAGTAGGCTTCTCTTTGTTCCATGAAAAATACTATTTCTGAGATTTATACAATGATGCATGATGATCCTTCTCTGATAAATTACAGCTTCACTATGGTCACTGGATTCTTTTAATATGCTTATGAAAGGCTTTAGTCCAAATAGTACCAGTAATCCTGCTGCGTCTATGTGCTATGAAAGATAAAAGCTGCTTTCAAAGCTGTGTAGCCAAACAAAATCTGATACTGATACAGAACATACTTTAATTCATACCCATTTTAAAACTGCAATGTGTAAAAATGTTATGAAAGCTAAAATATTCTAAATAAAAAGCATATGAAATGTTTTCACTCCTCGTGTTTTTAACACAGGTTTAAAATCAGCATCAAAAACATTTTTAAAATAGACCCTAACTGTTAAAATATATAAGGCACATTAAATAGCTTTGCTAATGATTTTATTGTACAATCGACATGGCAGAGACAACAGAATTCACGGATACTTCCTTATGTTACCCTACATTTCCCAACTTCCCTTGTAGTTTGTCTGGGGACATGTCACCATTTCCAGGTATAGAGCAATGTGTCGCTTTTAGGTCTAAGTACTTCAAGGCATGTGTGAGCTTTTCCTCACTCTCCCTTTATCTCAAGTAAAGTGCTCCAGATTGTACGGCAGAAGACGGAAACTGTGTGGATCCCTGAATCAGCCCTTGGAAGAGAGATACTTTGGACAGCCACCAGGCCCTTGGTGACTTTAAACATCAGAGAAAAACATTTTTTAGGTACTGGGTCGCTATGATTTTGAAGCCTGCCTTCACAGTATTCTGTAGTCTGCTCTAATCAACACACTGGTTAGACATGGAAGTACTGGTATGTTTACTACATATTAGGACTTTCACAGTTGCTTTTGCATATTGTTATTTATATTATACAGAGAAAGTCTATAAAAAGATATATCGAAGAATACATAATTTGTAAAGAAGACCTGGGATTTAAGTGTACTGCTCCAGAGCGTTGAGGGACCACTTCTATTAAGTATCTATTGCGTCAGACAATATATTAGGCCTTTACCTATGTTTGTCACAATACATAAAATTCATCCATAAGGTAGGTATTGTTCTGGTTGCTATTATTATTATTATTACTACAATTTTTCAGATAGGGAAACTAAGAATCAAACAAGGTAAACCATTCTCCAAAGTCACCCATTAATAGCTAGTACAGCCAAAATTGAAGCTCAGTCACTCGAACATACTGCCTTTAATCTTTGCACTACTTCTTATTTAGATCTGTATAAATAAAATCTTTCTAATGGAAAGTGATTTTGTTACTCAGCAAATAAGAGCTTCTCTTGTTCTTGTTTTATTTAAAGCAATTTATATAGTGCAGCATGTTATAAAGAGATCTTTACAAATTCATTTTTACAGAAATAAATTAAAGAAAATATGTTTTAGTAAAATGTTTAAGAAAATGACTGGGCTTTATTGTAAAAATCTATCTTAAAGAAGAGATCCAGAACAAATGACTGAAACACACTTATCTTTATTAAAATGCACTTTTTAGGCTAAGATATTAAATGATAGTAAAGTATTCCCATTTGTAGTATCAAAAATTTAACAGCATTTTTTTTCCTTTCAAAAGTGTCCCAGAGTTTTTGCTATAACTTCCAATATATTCAAAGTTATGCATCAACTTGACATCTTAGTCTGAGTGAATTTTGTTTAAATTATGTGAAAAATGCAATTTGATCTCAAACAAAGGCTTACAGTAATACCTTGGTTTGCGAGCATAATTTGTTCTGAAAACAAACTACTCCTATTGTAAGACATCACTTGTTTACCACATTAAAATGTATTAGAAATGTTTGCTCATCTTGCAGAACACTCGCAAACCACGTTACTTGTAATCCAAGGTTTTACTGTACTTATTTTTTTTACCGGCAACCTTGGTGTTCTGAGCACTGTACTCTAACCAACTGAGCTAACCGGCTGCCCCAGAGGCTTAATTCTTTTGTGTTGATTTTCCTATTGATTTATTTTTTTAAAGAGATTTTGCTTTTGCAAATCACAGAATATTTGGGATTGTTCATTTATTAATAATGAATTTTCAGGATCATATAAAACATAGATTTTTACAACTTTAAATAAAATTTAAACAAATTAATGCTATATTCTCTCACTTAATGTATATTAGGTAGATGATTTCAATTCTGAAATTGATCTAAAGTAGAGAAAGAAAAAATTTCTGCCTGTATATTGTAGAATTATATAGCAATGACATTATATAACTATGTCACATTAAATCTATGTTGTAAGGGATAATTCCCATAACATAAACTAGATATTAAGGTTACTAACACAATTTTGTGTATTAGGGAGATAGCTTCATTCAATGGTTTGGTTTTGCTATTCACTACATTTGAATAAGGCTTAACTACATAAAAATAGCCCCCCACAATGTATATACAGATAGATCTCAAGATCACAACCAAGGATGAGGCCATAATTCTACTTCCAACCTGCTTATCTAGGGGCAATTTAAAATTTCCTCACTGAGGCAACCTAATCTGTCCTATATATTGTATTTCACTACAACAGGACAGAGTAAGGAAAAGTTTTCTCCTGCCATTTTTAAGACTAATGAAAGACATTTGGTTCTTTTAATTATTTTCATGGCATTACATCCAACAGCTTTTATTCTACCACAGCTGGTGTGCCACTTTCAGGTTCTAAATAGCTGTAAAGCCCTTCAGGGCCAACTTTTATGATACTTATTTTACCTGGATTCTTAGAAGGCTCCATCTTTTGATGCGCTATTTCCATCCTGACAGAGGGAATTACAATTATTGGGAAAAAATATATTTAAGTTAAATAACTACACTGCATTGTTAGTTTAGTTGCCCCTTGATCCCACTACCTCCATTTTTTGTGTTTTCCAGTGGGTAAGTTCAGAAGAGGGAGAGGGAGAGAGAGGGAGAGAGAGAGGAAAGAGAAGAGAGAGAAGAGAGGTGGGGTGTGGGGGGAATGTTGAGGGCATTCTGCTATTACACATTTCCTTGAAGTTGGATTGAAGGTCATTATTTTGAACTCATAATTGCCCCTTAGTCTCGCAAACTCCACTAAGCTTAATGGTCTGCTTTAATTTGTTTGGCTGGTCTTCATCCTAAACATACCTTCTGCTCCTCCTTTCTTCCCTGAAAGGGACAGACAAGGTCTGGTTTTAATCCATGCTACATAAAATTACCAGAAGGAACCAATGAGCATTCTATTCGTGAGAAAGATTTATGATAATGCCTGATTGCGCTTCATCAAAGAGTGTGATTGCACGGCACATGTAGAGCAGACAGACATATTTTAATGGTGTTATTACCAAAGTTTACCTCTCTGGCTGGTGTAAAAACTGGGCCTTCAAGTGTTAAATACCCTTTCTGCAGGAGGTAAGAGGTAGAATTTTGAATGCCAACTTCTTTCTTACTGAACAGCTATGTGTTTGCTGACTTGGTCTAAATCTTTAGCCTTTGACTCTTAAAGGTTCTCACAGACACTATTTTATGCTGATTTGTCTATAACAGTTTCTCATTTGATGGAAAATTTTATTTTATTTTAAAGATGCGATTATTTCAAAAGACTTTAGTAAGTTCAGAATTGAATGACATATGATACGATGAAAGTGTTCCCCTTGGGTTTTTGTTTGTTTCTTGTCTTGCTTTATTTTGTTTTCTAGACTTGTCTATTTCTCCTTTGTGCTATATGCATGCACATCCATGCTTGCTAGGAGCACAGCTGGTCAAATGGTGGTATGAATAAGGGCTCCTGTAGGTGGCGCTGCAATCCTGTGAGAATGATGATAGAGCCACCAACAGGCTCCATTATGGTTTACCTAGATATTGATTTGGGAATATCTCCAGAAAATGGAAACGCTAATAAAAAGTTAGTTAAGTCTAAGTAATAGTGACTTGTTCAATTTAATTAAAAAAGAAAAAGTTATGTTGAACAAACCCTCAAATAAATATAAGCATGTTCAACATCTAGCAAGTCTCTTTCAACCCCTAACACCCACAATTTATGCTTTCTAGAACTCTGGGAAACCCAAGTGTACACACATTGAAAAGCAACAGTAAAATAAAAAGCACTGCATTGGCTTCCTCAACCAAATTTTCTAAAGCATGGAAAGGCATTATTTGTGTGTGTGTGTGTGTGTGTGTGTGTGTGTGTGTGTGTGTGTATTTAATTGAGCCTTCCTGGGAAAACAAGTCACTAAACAGGCCCTGTAATGAAATTACTGTATTTTCCAAATAACAGAAATAGTTCCCCACGTTAGCATTTTAAAGATTTTCAATTCTGTATATATTTGACACTGATAGAATGCAACAGAAAAATAAAGGTTACACTAGTTGAATAAAAGCCTTAAAAAATTCATTATTTGTAAGGCGAGGAAGTGAAGGAAAGCATTCTTTAACTTCTTCACAGGCGTGACTCAGGAGGAAATGGGAACTTGCACTTGGCAGTTAACAGCTGGGTTTCTCAGCCTTGGTGTTACTCATATTTGGGATGGATAATTCTCTGTTGTAGGGGGATGTTCTCTACATTGTAGAATGTTTAGCAACATCTTGGACCTCCACCCACTACATACCAGTAACATTTCTCCAGCCCCACCCCTAGTTTGTGACAACCAAAAATGTTTCCAGACTTTGCCAAATGTCTCTTGGGGAACAAAATCAGCCCTAGTTGAGAGCCATGGTCTACAGTCACGTATTTTTTATACACAAAGGAAGAAAAAGTTTTGAGGAGCATCTTGGTGACAAGCTATTCATAAAATTTATAGCTAAGAGCTTGTTTTCTAAATAAATAATACCCCAGAGGACCTCAAGACATTGTACCTTTGTCATCATAGACCTGATAATTTATGTCTACCATTTGAATATACCCAAACATGCATACATTCCCATATTGCCTCCACCAAATTTAAATGAATGATGTTTCTCTGTTTGAAACCAGAATATATTATTCTTTAAGAGCTTATTAGGCAATGAAATAATTAATGAAGTTCCCACTATATTAAAAATATCTACAATTAAACATATTATGCTCTCTTAAAAGATTATTGTAACATAGCTCCCCAAATAACAGTGAGTAACAAATTTGCTGGGGCTCTTTCTTTTCGTTATTTTATTTAGAATAACATTGGCATCATTCACAGTATTATTCAATTTGAAAATGACAGATAGTCATTAAAGAACTAAAACTATGACACAAATTTACATCAGACACCTAGGACATTTTTTACATAAAGTATTAGAATGGAAGGGGTATTAGAAATAATCTTAGATCCTGTTACTTTAATGGTGTAGAAACTAAGGCTTCACAAGGCTAAGTTTTGTGCGCAAGGCATTAGGTTAAGGGAAAGTGTGGGGGCTAGATCTCAGGTCTCCTGAATGCCCTTTCAGCGGCCTTTTACTATATCATGCTGATGGTGGAGGGATGGCATCTCAGCCCCAGTTCTCTATTTAATCAATTTCTATATTTTGAATTGAATATATAAATTCAAAGAATGCTGGCTTGCCTGTGTATATATTGTCAGTACACTGTTTAAAACATTAATACCCTGTTTGTTATTTCAGGACAATAAGACTTCCTTAAAATTGACAGTAATTCTTGACTACCTCTTTAATGAGATAAGACTTGATAATTCTGTAAAGCTGTCCAGTTCACTTGCATGTTATAGTATTATTAAATTTTGCATTCAATGACTGTCTGGTGTTGGTTTTCTTAGAAGAAGAAAAACAATTGTTGCATATTTATTTTTACACTTATTATTAATAAACTGTTCTAACTAACAATATAAACACAGGAGCAGTACAATAGATTACCTCAAACACGGCTACAAGCTACCTGCCATCACACATATTTGGTTGTTGTTGCTATCATCGCTCAAGTTTTTCATATGCTGTGTGGTAAGCCAGTTGCCCTAATATCTTTTTGTTTTTTCTTAAAGTATTAGAAAATGTTTGCTCAGCTTTAAACTTTATTATAACAAATGCAAGTACTGAAATCTCCCTGCAGTATTTGATTACAATTAGGACCACCAGGCAATTCAGAAGACAAATGAATTATTGTTTTTTAGATGATCATTAAAATAAACAAAAATATTCTTGTAAAGACCCAGAACCTTGGAAGGTATTCTCAAACCTCAGCTTGAAATGAATTATTCTAATAGCAACCCCCCACCATTTATAACAAGTGATAGATCTAACCATTAAAATTACCCTTTAAATCTTCCATCTATTAATGCCACTCCTTTTTCACTCTATTCAAAATATTCCAACTGAAAGTATTTGACTGTTCTTATATAAAGTTTATATAAACTCAACTTCACATGTTATATATTTATATCTAATGGGCTTAATTAGATTATAGAAAAGGGGAGCATTGAAAACATGGTATATATTATTTTGAAATGCAGGGAGAAATTGAAAAAAATGCTTTTTGAAAATACAATGACTGTATAAAAAACTCCTAAATACTATTTTTAATTCTAATGCCGTATTCTACTTTTAATTAGAAAACCCTTGGGACAATCAAGATATATTTTTTTCAAGTCAGAGTTAGATTACTCATGTCCTTTATGTATCATGGTATCTGATGTAATGGTTCTGAGGTTGAAAAACAGGCCTTAAGATTATTACAACTTCAATGAATGAGAGTTGGTAAAGCTGTTACTTAACAGTGGTCTTTCTAAAAGTGGAACTTGCAGTCACCTATTGTTCGTATTGGGGAACACCCTAAAATGTCTCTATAGTTGAACAAATATAAAGTAAATACCCACCAGTATTCTTGGAGAAAACTGTGAAGAGATCTGAGAAGATGAGCTGTTTGTAAAGTATTACATGTGGCTGGAAACAGAGCTGTGACTTTGTAGATACTTTCTTCATTTTCTTGTTTTAGTAGGAGATTGTTTTATGACCCCACTAAATAATAATAATAAATAAAATGATCTGATTTTATCCTCCCATTTTGGTGGTAACCTTGTTTACCTCACTCAAAGAAGAAAGCAATTTCAGAAATACTGCCCTGGAATAGATATGAAAAAAAAAGGCACTGTGTAAAATGCAATGTAGTAAAGATGTCACAGTAGAGAATGGACATCTATGTCTCTATTGTGTTGTCACAACGTGGAGGTGGCACTGATGTTTTAGGCATTTAGAGGTATGGAGACCTCTTCAAAATGTGAATTAAGGAGCTGAACTGCAATTTGTAAGTCCAGTGAAGGTGACCTACATTTCTAGTACGATGGTGTGAAAGAAGACTGGAAGAATCAAGGCATCTCTTTGAATCATTGCTCTTACATTTTCTAGCTGGGATATTGTGAGCCATTTAAATTTGCTGAACCACCTCAATTTCCATATATATATATATATATATATATATATATATATATATATAATGGAATAATATACATGCCAGACAGATTTGTTGATAAACAAATAACTAAAAAATATAGGAGGTGCTAGAGGATTTAAGTGCATGCATACAACCCACATCATGTATAGCACATGTGTACAAAGCTAGTGATTTCCTTCCCCCCTTTCCTCCCTCCCTTCCTTCCTCCCTTCCTTCCTCCCTTCCTTCCTTCCTTCCTTCCTTCCTTCCTTCCTTCCTTCTTCCTTTTCTTCCTCCCTCCCTTCATTTCTGTCTATCAGTTTGTTGCTGGAATCATCTATCTCTCACAAATAGAAACTCGGGTCCTCTTTTTCAGCTTTATCTTATCATAAGTAATTTCCCAGCCATTAACAGGGCCCTTGACCTCAAGTTCCTTTCTGTATGGACTTGGAAATAGTGTGTCCCTCTCTTGTCACAGACACCAAAGAGCCCACTCGGTTAGAGAACATTCAGAGGACCACCAGGAGGGAGTCAAACACACAGGGGTTGGTGGCATACACCAAGTATATGGATAACTGGCTCCTGTTCCCACTCTTTACTTTGGCCAGTGGACTCATTTGTCAACAGGTACTTCATTTGAGATCTGACAGACTCTTAATATCTGACGTTTGATTGTCCTGGCCATGTTGATAGTGTCCGTTCATTTATTACCTTGTAACAGGGAGACAAACTTTTTACATTCCCTTTCCGAATTTTGAAATTTCTGATTATCATTGCTTTCTTCATACACAGAGAAAGAAAAGACTTCTATGAACTCTTTAATCTGAACAGGATTTCTCTCCTGTTTTTGACTTAATACTTCTTTAAGAGCTAACCCTTAACAACAGTAGCTGATATTTATGCGATGTAACATTTACCATGTACATGTTCTAGAACCAGTTAGCGCACATGTAGTACCTTAGTTCATATACACTCTAAGTCTATAAATTAGATACTAGTATTTTCTCCATTTTAGAGATAGAAAACTTATGTACAGGGGTTAAGTTAACCTATATATGATTAAAATTTTTTTCACACATTTTATAGTAGATATTTTATTTGCTTTTTTACTCAATAGTATAGAGTAATAATTTTCCTGTGTCATTAATATTTTTTCAAAAATATAATTTGAGGGGGCCCCATAACAATCTGTCGGTTACATGTGTCATAATTTAGTCAACAATTCTTCTGTAGTTGGATATTTTACCTGTTGAAAGATGGTGAATATAAATAAAGATGACATGAATGTTTTATAAAATACAGTTTCATCCAAAATTATAATTATACTCATAGCAAAATTTCTAAACACAGAATTATCACTTAAAAACATGTGAGGGTCGGCTGAGTGGCGCGTTAATAGCTGACTTGGGATGCCAGAGGGCCCCGGTTTGTATTCCACATATGAGGGCCAGTGACACTGCCCTCTACAGCTAAGATGCTGAACAACAGCTCAACCTGGAGCTGGGCTGCCATGAGTCCCCGGCGTAGGCTGCAGCCCTTGCTGCAGTGGGTTGCCATGGGCTACCGTAAGTAGCCAGCAGCCAGCATGAGCGGCCAGCAGCTGCAGTGAGTGGCCGTCCAGAAGCCGGCGACTGATCTGCCTCACCCGGGAAGAGCGCAATGCTGGTGCCAACTTGGGCCAGTGAAGCAACGTCCTCCAGAACTAGACTGAAGAACAAAAGGATAACAACTTGTCTGTTCCCCTTCCCCCAATTCCCCAGCGCTGTCCCTATCGCCCAATACCCCAATAAAATCTTTAAAAAAACCCCAAAAAACAAAACAAAACAAAAACAAAAAGAAAAAAACGTGAACATTTTTGAGATTCTTGATAGCTTTTCAAGAAATATGGCACAAATTGGAGTCCCTCCAAGAGTGTGAGAGATAGTCTCATTACACTATAGTAAATGTGAATGTTTAATCATCAAACAAAGAACAGAAGAGAAAAATGTGATAGGTACATCATCATTATAATAATATCTGTTTATTACAATTGAGTTATGTGATTACTTTTAAATTTAAAATTTTTGTATCCTTCTTTAAAGATATACTTTGACTATTTTTCTATTGATTTTTAAAATCAATCCTATATACTGAATATGAATAAAACATTGATATGCCATTTTTCTGTTATATAATATGACATTTTTCAAATTTTATTTGCTTTTTAACTTTTTTGAAAATGTATATATTTACAATTAAAAACAATTAAATAATCACATTAAATTATGTGCATCTTCATGCATGGTTGTAATTTTTACAATCCCTCCTGGTTTACATTCTTTAGAGTGCACATTTTATAATCTTAAATTAAATAATTTATGTTCATAGAAACTTTTAATAATTTTATATTTAAAACATGGCTTCTAAGAAGAGATTCATATACAAGATCAAAACACACAGACAACAAGAATGTGCATGTCTAAGCTCCCAAACTTTTCTAGTTAGTTTTTCCTGCCTGAGTTTAAAAACTCATAAAATTATTTTTAAGAATTAAATTGTGATAATTTATCCTCTTTATAATCTCTTCCATTTTAAGCAACATTGCATGTTGGTTATATTTTGTTTATTTGTATCATAACTAAAGGAGAGCTAAAAGGATAAAATGCTATTTATATACATATATACTCATATACCTATTCCTATGGCATAGTTTGAAAAGATTGGAAAGAAAAACTCTTCCAACCTGAGGGCTACGTGTGGCAAATATTTTATAAAGAGAACTGGATTTTACACTGTGAGACTATTACTTATGGTATGTATTCCGTTGTTATTTGCTTTTAAAGGAACTATGAACGAAATGTTCATAGGAACATCATTTGTCATTAAATCAAGGAAGAGAATGGACTTAAAGACGGCCTGAGATGCCAAAGAAGAAAACAAAGACATTATGTTTTGATAAAGCTATCAGAATTTAAATATATGTACTAGGATTCCATATATGATTTAGTTTAAAGAAAGACTTTTTAGCTGGAAAAATCTGACAAGATTTTAGGAGAAAAACCAAAAACTATCTGGATCTTGTCTCCCTTTTATAAAGTGTGGTTTTGTTATGTCATTTAGGAATGTTTTATTCCAACTTATTGCAGGACAAAAAAATTAATGATGACATTGTGTTTTTATGTCTCTGTACTTGTATTTACCTGAAATACGAACCACAATTTCAATAAATGCATTTGTCAGATAAGAACAAAACATTAAATCTGTCTAAAAACTGAATAAAATACAGGAGGTCTGGCTGTACTAATTTCCTATAGGGAAAAAAATGTATATAAGGGAATATCATATTTCTAAATAATTAAAAAGAAATGACCAATAGCTTATAAAATAGAGAATAAAATTAGGTAGTCTTTAAAGCCAAAAACCATTTTCTCCTATTACTTAAATCCAACTAATATTTAATTTAGAGAAACTTCCCTCTCCCCACAGATACGTATTTTTCCCCTGATTCAAAAGTATTTGATATTTAGAGCAGATGCAACTCTATGAATCACCCCTTCCTCTACTCTCCTATTAAAGGCTATGATCCAAATTGTCTTCTTGAGTCTGGTGAAGCCGTTTATATCCATGTTATTAACTCTCACCTTGAATTCTGCGTGCTGATACTGGCCACACTTTCCTTGAAGCCCATGTTCTAGATAAGACTTCCTTATAATTAGGTTGTTTTGAAATTCAAACTGCTGTGAATGTGTTCTGATGTACTTTTCCCCTATTTTTCTAAAGCTATTCTAAATTTTCAGCTAAAAACTTATGGTTACCTATGAGCCAAAGCCAAAAAAATCTACTTATGTTTTATGAGTTTCAACTCAAAAATAGATGATCTAATGGAATACCTGTGACAGACATTTACTTAAAATCATTTCTAAGAGTGGTCAGAAATCCATTAAGACAACTGTATAAGCCAGAAAAATCAAAATGTGCATACTAAACACCAACTATATTGATTTCCTGTGACAGGAAGTTGTCGCAGTCAATAATCCTCTAACTTATGGCCTCTGTATCATTATAAATTCAGTGCATAGGTGATGATTGTCAGGGGGCCATATTTACATCCTGAAAAGTATTTATCCCAGGCAGATTTTTTTAAATATATGCAACAAAGAAGTATACATTTAATTTTCAGTAAGCTTTTCCACTGATGTGCATATCCCAAGATTTATACAATTGTACTCTGAGGAAAAATCTGTGAGTATGTTCATTCCGAAGCCAATAGTTTTTGACAATCAGAGTCTTATTTTAAACCCTTTTATAAGTCAGCAATGAGACAAGTTGTGACTTTTATTGGTTCTTTGTAATTAGCTGAATAATAATGAGATGTTGCTTGTTCTGGCTAACAGTTGATAATAAACACATGTCCTGTGATTATATTTGACAAAAATGACTTCTTACAAGCCCCTTTCAATGGTAGTAAAGCCAAGACTGTAACTTAATCAACAGCGTTATTCACCCTAAAATTGTCTATTACTCTCTGTCTATAGTTCCTTCTTTATTCTTTATCTTTGTCACTTTGTCTCTGTCTGACTGTCTTTATCTCTGTTTCTTTCTCTGATGTCTCTCAAACAAATTGCTTTTCCTTTCCTTCCTATTTTATTTAACAAATTGACTTAACCTGTGTTATTATGCTTCTGCTATGAACCAGGCATTGAATCTCATGATGGGTATCGGGTGATGACTGTACTAGTCTTCATTCTAACATACTGTCAGTAGTTAAAGGGTGTCATATATTAAAAAAAAGAATACTGATGATTTCTTCTGCTTTAGACAACCTGGTAAGCTATCACAGGCTTCCATATTCCTCCATCGAATCAGCCATAGAACAGTTAGGGAGGTTATGATTTTACGGTCAAGTCCAACATTGTAAAATTCTGGTGGGCACTATTCACATTGTATTCTCAATGAATGGCACCTCAGTAAAGTATACAATGTAATACAAATGGTGCTCCCTGGAGTATAAAGCAATAGCCATGAGAATTTCTACTCAATGACTAATAAAAAACTGAAAAATATATGAAGAGACTAAAGATGGTTGGATCTTGATGGAACAAGGGTAGTGGGAGATGGGGACATTTGCAAATTAGGGAAGGTCAGGAGACTCAAATGAGGCACAGGCTGGGCTAGATTTCTACTTGTGCCCCTTCCTCTCCTTAAGTTTTCATTTCCATGGGGCAGGGATATAGCAACACCAGCCCACTGTCAGCCTCTCAAGGTGGGGTTCACAAGGAAAATAACTGAAGTCTGGCTACGGCAAAGATCCTTGATCAGTGAGTGTATACAGCCTGGGGTGCTTCTGAACATATCTGCACCTCCACCTTCATTCCGTATTGCATGAGCTAATCAAAATGGAAGGTAAGCATCCAGAATAAGAGCAAGAATGGGGCAGAGTTACTAGACGGTTCCTAGAAGTAGGTCAGGGCTAGGAGGGGTATTAGTCTAGAATACAATGCTAGAGTTTCCACTCTTAAATAATAAGGAGCTCAAATTAGAACCCAGGTTTCTGTAACTCCTCTTCAGTAACAAAGACAAGTCAAAGCAATAGATAGATTCAATGAAATATAAGATTTTAGCTGCAGAGGAGCTCAAAGACTATGCAATAAAAACCATGAATGGAAAAATTATTACCTGAAATAGCAGAACTAATGCAACAGAAAGAACAAATATTTAAACTGCATATTACAAATATATTCAACAAAGAAGAAAAATATTAAAATAAAATAATATAAAATCAGAAATTTTAAAGAAAATTTGTAGGTATTGGGGAGAAAAATCTGAAATGAGAAATAAAAAATAATGTGTGGGTTGAATAAAAATGTATATAAAGTAGGAGACTGAATTAGTGAGGTGTGAATTGGGCCAGGGACTCTTCCAGAAGGCACAGAAATGGATTATTTTATTATTAATAGTTGGGGATGACATGGGAGAAGGGCGGGAGAAAAATAAATGAGTAAAAATGGTGGAATAAGCAGAATTGTCAATAATTAGATACTAGGAATCATCACAATAAAGAAACTAATATTTTTGTGTTAGAAACAGGATCTTAAACATGACTCCCAAAAAGCATAAACACCAAGGAGAAAAACTGTAAGGTGTGATTTTATCACAATTGAAGATTTTTGTTCCATGAGAGGCACCAAAGAAAAAACAAAAAGGATAGTGTAGAAATGGGAGAACTTACTTGCAATATCTAAAACTTATAAATAATTTAACATGGATATGAAAAGACTCTTATACATTGCTCCTGGGAATGTACATTGGAGCAGGTGTTCTAGACAAGAATCAGGAAATACTCCATGAAATAGGGTATGCATATTCCTCAAGACTTACCAGTTTCACTCAATGTAATCCAGAGGTAAAAGACACACTGGTAAATAGGTAAGACATTCCTGGTGTCATTGTGAAGAGAAGAGTTGAAGGCAACCCAGTTGATCATTGCTGGGAGGATGAAGAAGTTTAGATGTGGGATACACAGATGATGGAAAACCACACAGTACTCCAAAATGAGAACTAGATTTACATATAAAAACATTGATAGAACTAAAAAAAATGGTGCATAAAAATATTAAGAAGCAATGATATTTAAAGCAGTACCCTTGTATGAGTATATGGAAAGGGTGTACAACCATTTACACATATACACAATACTATAACTTTTTAAATATAAAAGTTAGATTTGACATATATTTTTGAGAAACCAGAAAAGAAGTAACTAAGTTTGGAAAGGAACTGAAATAAAATGAGGATGACAGGAAAAAGGTAATTAAAAAAAACCAAAATATGGGCTTTGTTTGGAAGATTACAGAATGTCGTAAGAGAGTTATACTACCAATTCCATTATAATTACCTAGAAAGTAAAAGAAGTTAAATTAACTATTTCATTTATAATTATTATAAAGGAAGGTAACAGATAATTACCAGGTGTTCTTCTGGTTGGGGACTGAGTGAGAGAGAAGCCAATATTTAAATCTTTTATATAGATGATGACTTAGAAAAATAAAATGAGAAGAATATCTCAACTTTTTGTTCTCAGCCACTACACGTAGAAAGTGAGAGATGTTACCTGAATTTAGTGAAAGAAAGGACTACATAAGAAGCTGGAAAACAAGAATCTCTTAATACATCACAATATTATCCTACTATTATTTGATACTAATGTCTATATTAACCGAAATAGATTATTAACTGGAACAAATAATTCCAAAAAACTAATACAGTGAAGGTTTATTTCTTGCTCACTTCCCAGGGCAATGCAAGAAGTGGGAGCCAAGGGAAATTGATGGTGGTGAAGCTCATTCTAGGACCTGTGCTCCTTCTCCCTGGGGGCCCCACTGTCTTTAAAGGCCTCAGTGTCCTCCATTGGCTCTCTGCATCTGGCAGCAGACAGGGAAGAGAAAGTGAGTGGAAGGTCCCATGAGATATTTTATGGGTTAGCCAGTGTGGTAGCAAGAATTTTAAGAGGGTTCTGAGAATTTCTGACCCCTGGGTGTCCACATCCTTTGAATATGAGGGATTTCACTATTATGATTAGCTTACAATATATGGCATAGCTGATTTTTAAAAAGGAAAATTATCCAGGTGGACTGGATCTAATTACATGAAACCTGGGTCTAGAGATCAGACAGTGGTAACCAGAGACTCAAAATGACAGGGATTTGCCTCACAACAATTTTTCCATACTGGGCTTTGGAGATGGAGGGGGGGCACATAAGTTTGTGGCAATTTTTTTAGGTGGCAACGGGAAACTAATACTAGGTGAAGTGCCTTGCATCACTTTGATCCACAGTACATTATCCAAAGTTCAAGCACAGAGCCCATCTAAATGCATAAGAGGCTGAAAAGTATAGAGTAGCTTGTTCTCAGACCGAAAAGGGAATGATTGATGAACACAAGGCGGTGATTTTGCTGCTATTATCTATTTTAGCCAAAAGTAAACAAGTTATAATCTTGAGGGCCTTTAAAATATACTATATCCTAAAATTCACTTAGCACTTATTAAGATTCACTCACCTCATTTTCTCACAAGAATGATAAATGTAATAACTGTAACACGGGTTCACAGGAGAACTATGTCAATCACATTTCATTTTTAGGTCTAGTTTTCATCTGAATATATTAGGTGAGCTTCAGTTGGTTATTGAACCGCTCTGATTCATTTCTGCTTTTACAAGCAGGACAAACATAGCAGGTGGGTAATCCGAATCCTACATAAAGGGATAAAAACTAAGCCTTTCATTGAACACCTGGGAAGAAGAGCTCAGATACAGTCTTAACAGGTGTGAAAATTAAAACTCTTCCTTTTTGTGTCAATTCAGTGACTATATTAATGCAGCCTGATATCCTCAATAGGAAAATCAATCTGTCTCATGCTTGGAGTCATTATTCTATCTCTGCCTTCCACTCAAGAAATGTTGAAAAAATATATTTCATATATAAGAATGTGATTTGATAGTGGCCTTTTGCTCATTGTATTCTCTCCCAGAGATCTTATCCATAAAAATGTCTTTATCTATCATCTACATTCTCTATCCGGCCCAGGTTTGTCTTGGGTTGCAGACCTATATTTCCAGCTGCCTAATTGACATTTTAACCTAGCTACATCAAACTGCTTGAGACCCAACATGTCAAAAATTGTACTCTCCACATCTACAATATTTCACTTCCCAATCCTATACTTATTATCTTACAGTATCACATCCATTCAGTTCCCCTAAATAAAACTTGAGAATAATCCTAAACTCTTCTTTTTCCCTTATGTCATCTAATTTATCACCAATTCTTATCTTTCTCTATTTTCTAAATATGTTTCAAATCTATCTTCCCTAGATTAGACCCACCTTATTTCTTACCAGAAATACTAGAACTGCTTTTTAATTGATTTCACTGACTCAACTCTATCAGATTGTCCACCACACAGCCATCAAAGTAATCTTTCCAAAATGTAACCTTATTAACACCTGCTTAAAATCATTCAGTGGCTCCCTTACACATTCAGGCAAAAGTCTAAACTTTTTATGTTTACAAGGATCCTATGATCTGTCCTATCTATATTATAATTTCCCATTTTAATCCCTTGCTACAACCTCAAGAGAAAATTCTTATCCAGCTTTATAGAAATGCTTGCAATTTCCTGAGTGAGGTATGTTCCCTTGTACCTTTGAGTCATTTCAGATACTGTTTCCTTTACCTGGAAAACCTTTACCTACTTTCTCAACCTTAAATAATACTTGTCATTAAAGACTCAGTTCGAATATCACCTTTTTTTTTAAAGACTTCTCTAACTTGCTTGTATCCGGTCAGGAGCCTTCAGAAATTTTGTAACTGTGTGCCTCTAACAGGGACACTTTTCCAATTCTACTGTTATTGTCAGTTCTTGAATGTCTCCCACAGTTGCTGGAAGTTCTTTGGGGGTGAGGTCTATAACCTCTTTCAACCTCTGTGCTCTTAGGAGAATAGCATAGCACTTGAAACATGGAGGACTCAAAACAGTGTTCTATGAATGGAAAAATGCAAAAAATGTGAGGGAGGGGCAGTGTGGGGCGTTAATCTGAGAGGAAATTATGGGGTAGAATTCAAAAGACACAGTAAGTGGATGTTTCAGAAAAATAATTGTGGAGGTTTATTCTACATTATTTTTAAAATTTTGATTGGCATAATAAATGTTTCCTTATTTTTGCTCCCCAGAGAATGTATGTAATTAGTAATTCTATATTTGATAATAATGAAAACAAAAACTTGTTATATTGCTTTTTCTAAAAAGAACAAATTGTAATTTATAAATGTAAAAGTGACACCTAAGATTTGAATATCTTTTGAGATTTTATGTAATTTCTATTTAGACTAATTCATAAATAATGTGGGAAGTAAGAAAGACACATTGGTAATTCAATAAGATAAAATATTTCAACACACTTTTTAGGGTAATTATCAACATCGTTCCTCGAAAATTCTTTTAAAAAGTGAAATAAACAACCTAACTCTTTAAGAGAGCCTTTTTCTTTCTTATGCATTTCATTACATCTAGGAAGATATGGTAAATTATTGTCAGGTCCAGTTAAATTTTGTAAATGGCCTTTTGTAGGAAAATACAGTAAACTTGTATTTCAATACCAGAAACAGATACACTGAAGGCAGTTTATAATACTACAGCTTTATATGAAATTTATATGTCTACCAAAGTCACATCTCTATAACTTAGTCTCTAAAACAAACAGTAGGGAAAAAATGTATAGGCAACTGAAATAAGTGTCCCAAGGTTGAGGCACTGATACTTTGAACTTGAATCCATTTGCCTGAAAGCTATGGTGCAAATAGTCTTAAGATTCATCATGCATCTAGTTAGAGAAAATACGGAAGAGGGAGAGAGAGGAAGGGAGGAGGAGGGAGGGGGAGGGGGAGAGAGAGAGAGAGAGAGAGAGAGAGAGAGAGAGAGAGAAAGAGAGAGAGAGAGATGTGTATATACATGTGTTTGTTCATGATTGCCTTATTTTAGCATGAATCATCCATAAAGTCACACTTATCATTTCAGTGAGTTCTTTAATTGGACATACTGTCTGTTAAATTAAAATTGAGCATTTTCTTTTCTTTTCTCCCTATATTTAAAATTTGAACTTCATAGAAGTGAAATTTGATTCAACAATTAACCAATTAAATATTCATAGTCTCCATTTGAACTGATTCAATATATCAGGGTTGGGAGTAGCTTGAGAAAACTTTGGTGGTTTTTATTATTGTTCTAGGTCTTTTGATTTTATAAGCTCAGGATTTTTATCGTAAGTTAGAATACAAAGAGCAACTTAGCCTCATGATATGCCATGTAAAATGCCATATGTGTTTTTCTTCCTACGCTTCATTTTCCTGCATTCCTAGTGTATGATGAATCCTGTTCTCAGTTTACAGGTATGTGGACTATTTAGGGTCATGTCCAAGCACTTAACATTTTAGAAAAGGCAGCAGCATCTTAAAGGGCCTCTTCATAATCAGAAAATCTGCAATTTCAGAGCCATACAAAAATGAAAGTTATTCTCAAAGTAAATTGCTTCATATTGTACTTCTCATTTGTTTGAAGTTGACATCCATCGCTAATAACATTATTTGTTGATTTTTGTACTTTCCTTGAATTGAGAAAAATATAATTTATGGTCTCCCAGTAAAAATAATATATTTAAATAATATCTATATGTGAGCACATGTGAACAGGTTTTAATATTCACTAAAATTATTTCTGACTTTTGAAAATTATTAGTGATAAATTGTTCTCTATGCACTGAATTTTTTCAGCTATACAATGGTAGTTTTTGTTCTTTTTAATAATGCCAAGAAGTACAATATTTTTGGTGCATATTTTATATAAAGTTTCTACTCTAGCTGTGTAATTTGGCATTTGGCTGGAGAAGTGTGGTAAGGGAGTAGGAAGAAAAAATATATCTAGATCAATAATTCTATGATCTTTACAATGTCTGTCTGGTAAGTTAATGGATGCTAAAAATACTACCATTAATCTAGCATAAACCTCAATGAGAAAAAGGATGTAAATATTGAAGGACAGAAAGATCTGCTTCAATGAAGTAAATCTATGTCAAAGTCACTAAATTTTTCATGCTAAAAGATTGTGCAGTTGGTAAACTATGACAGGTTTTCTCCACTATTCCAAGGTACAATGTTCCTAAGAAACCTTTTATAAGCCAAATGGCTTAAGGTAAAGAACATCCCCTGCTTTCCAAAAGTTTGCTTACACCACTTTGCTTTTAACCAAAGACCTACATTAGTATGATAACAGCATTTTTTGTAAAAATGAAAATCCTCTTTAGATTTTTTCAGTTAGCAACAAGAGGCACAAATGTAACTTTTGTAAAAGTGCAGTGGTGTAACACGAACTTTGGGAAAGTGGTAGATATCTGTACAGAGCTCTGGTAACATTCTTAAAAAATAAATTTATGAGACAACTGGTATTCAATGAACAACTATGTACTATGCCTGGACCTAGGTGTTATAGAGTTCATAATACTACCAGTCTCTGCCCACAGTGAAGTTAAATTCTATTTGGTGAGGCAAGACATAAAAACATGGAAACATAATTATATACGGCAGATTATTTGATCCCCAAATGTAGAAGTGTGATGCAGTATTTGGTACAGAAAAATAGAGAATAAAACTGAATGTGATAAAATGATATATGGAGAGCAATTACAAAGTGTAAAAGAAGGTGTAATAAAAGGATATTTTCATCATCATCAATAGAAGTGAATTGTTATGGAGTGACAGTAAATGTTGGCTTTTCAACTAGCTCTGCATGAGAAATGCATACCCATTTTGGTACTAAATCATAGGATATTTTAACATTAAGGTGAGAATCAGTATATCTTGGTTGTAATTTACCAAACATCACTTTTTTTCTTTAGCTTACCTTTAAAAGGGAGATAATAATACCTACATCACTAAATTGTTTTAAAAAATAATGAGGTAATATATTGAAAATTTTCTAGTAAAATGGCTGCTAATGGCTTACACTCAGTAAATGATGACTGCTGTTATTATTTCGTGCATAATTTTAGAAACAAGATAAACTCTGAATGACTATGAGTTGTTTATTAACATTTCAAGATAAAACACATTATTGTTTGAATGCAAATGTAGATTATTTACATGATTCTACCATATTTTTATTTCATTTATGATTTTACTTGTATATATTGATTATATTTGTGTCCAGACTAATAAAAAATTATAAGTGACTAATACTAACATAAATTTATATACATATGTTTATGTGCACATGTGTGTATATATAAATATTTATATGTATTTATATATGTAGATGTACTTATTCTCCTCTTTCAATATTGAAACAGTTAGGACTGTTTTAAAACTAGATTCTTCTACTTAGGCTTATACACATCTTTTTGATGGGCAAGTTCTCTATCCTGTCTTAATTTTAGTATGATTTCTTACCTCATGATATAAATAAAAACAAAGGGAAAATTGTCTCCTTTGGTGATCACTTAGAGAAATAAAGGCATATAACAGGTATAGCCTAAATAAGTATATTAAATATGATATTATATTTTAATGAATATAATGATGTTGTAACTCAAAATGTTTTATTTAGTGAAACACTCCATGCACTGAAGGGTCATTCTATGCACGTACACTGCAATTGTAGTGTCAGAAACTTCAGGATCAATTATCAGCATACAAAATGGGTGATAAAAACAATGTTGTCTATAGTGATAACAGATGCTGGCTTATCGTTTAAGAATGATGAAGAGCAGTGCCAACATTCTTCCATCAGTCCCTTTAATAAAAACATTTTCATAACTGTAGAAACAAATGGATACCAAACAGCCCTTTCCAATTATTAACACACCCTTTAAGTAAGCTAAAAATGACATGCATTTTTTGCTGAATGCCTTTCTTGAAATAAAAATATCAATAAATGATCAGCCTCCCTCCCTATCTTCCCTTATTCCTTTTTCAAATGCCTACATAATGCTTATTATGTACAACAGTTTTACAAAGATAAACTCACCTAATCTCCAGAAAAAGCCTATGATGCAGGTACTATTATCCTTATTTTAGAGAGGACATAGCTTTTGTTTATTATTTTAATTATTTGGGGTAAAACATAGTAACCAACATTGTTTGAATATTTCATGTATGTTAACAAATTTGATGCTATATGTGAAATATATGTGTGTATATATATATATATATATATAATGTATATATACACACACACATATGTGTGTATGTGTATGTCTGTGTGTGTGTGTGTATGTGTAAAATATTATATTATATATAGAGGGTACCAAAAAATGTATACACATTTTAAGAAAGGAAAAAACTGTATTAAAACTGTAATACTCAATATGTACTGATAACAAAAGATGAATACAAGTAATGTATATACATGTTTTTGGCACCCCTGGTATTTCACAAATCTATTAGAGTTCAAGATACATAACTCAGCCTGAAGAGTTGCTAAAATCATTTCATAAAAGGGGACATTGAAACTTGTGATTTCCCCAGATTTCCCCATAAAAATAGCAATCAGGTGAGGATTAGAATCATCAGCTCACATTTAACTGTTACACGGACCCTGAAGATTGAATCTTTCAAATTAAGCAGAAGAAAAAATATAAAATTCTCAAGATAGATAGAGGCTAATATGGGTTATTTTCTTCTGTGACAATCAGAGGGTGAAACTAATTGTTGAGTTGGTTGGGAACAGAAAGAAATGCTAGAAAAATAGTAGCTAAAATAACAGAGTACATAATAACCATCTCTTCCCCTCCCCTAAGACATTATTCAACTGTGTTTTATAATTATCTTGATTTTTCACTTTCTCTAAAATTATTATTTAGTGACAGGCAAACACTACCAGCGTCTTTTCATGTAGCACTAAATGTTTCAAAAGAGAAATTTATATGTAGGCTAGAAGCCTCAGGGAGATGAAGCAGATAATGTCCATAGAAGTGTCAGGCTAGTTTAGCAAATGTTTTCCCAGTTAAAATAAAATGAATATGCTTATTTACTTCAGTGAAGTTAAGTTATAAATCTGGTAACAATAATTTTGTAAATTGTTAAAATTGTTCCCAATTTTGAAAAAGGTGCTTCAGTGAATCCTCTTGCTTTCATTCTTATTATGCAAGGCATATGTGTGCTGACATGTGCCAACAGAAGAACCTCATTGCAAGACAAAAAAAAAATGTATGGAACTTAAACTCAGTATCAAAAATTTGCTCTGGCCCTGGGGCAGGAAAATTATTAGTATTGGATAAATGTACTGACAAGGGTAGGGACAGAATCTAAAAGTGGTTTGAATTAGCTCTTCTTTGTGTGTGTGTTTGTGTGTACACAGTTATCTACAAGTATTATCAATTTTATAAACTCTCACAGGAAATGTAAAACAACTGATACACCAATAAAGCTGGTTCCAATAATTTTAGTCTGGAATATGTAGTAATTATAATCTCTGTGGGTGGATGTGATGTGTCTCCCAAAGAATGGCTTCCAAAGCCATGTAGCCAACTGTTAGAAAATCACTGTCACGCTCCATAACACAACCATCAGTTCCTGCTCATGTGCCATTTTGCCATTCCTTTGGGGTATGGGCTGCAGTAATGCTGAGTATACTCATTGATTCTAATCCTGAAATCTTGTTTGTTGCAAGCTCATCACACTCCTGGCTGACTCTGAAAAATGGCAGCTATGTTTGGGGTTGGTGATGAAAAGGAAGGGTGCTTAAGCACTTCTAAACTGCAAAGAATGTGCTAAATCATGCTCCAGTGTGGCACAAAATTTGCGTGTTATTGGTGTATTAACAGCAAAAAAAGCAGAAAACAAATAAGCTGTTATAAACCACTGAAGAATAATTCAATTTTTCTACTTACAAATACAATCAATAGAAGAGAGATGAAGTATATACTATGCCTTTAAGCCTGCTTATGCTGGTAATGAAGAATGCTGTCATATGTAATAAAGAGCTTGAACATAAAGTTTCAAGCATCAAACATCTTGTATTGCTTGCCTCAAAATGTAAATGAGTGATACCCAAAATTATATATATGCAAAATACTGTAGTGCTTGGCAGCCATTTGAAAATCAAGAGTTATAGTTTTAATAGCATCTTAATAATGTTATGTCACATATACTCAACAGCATTATGTGGCACCTACATACATCTATTTGATGCTTCCATCAACCTTATTTTGTAGGTATTATTGTTCTGAGATGAGGAAATCAATTAATAGAGAGGCTGAACGACTTGCCCAAGAACGCACAGTCAGGAAGAGGAAACAAGGCGTAGGGGTCTGAGTTTCTCATTCGAGAGCATGGCCCTTGCACATAGTTTATAGCTTTTGGGGCCCAGGGACAGAGGGGCTCAGTTTTTAGCCCTTTTGATCAGAGGGATGCTTTGATTCCATTTTATCTCAAGTAGTTGACACCAATTCCATTGTTTCCATGACTTTCTGGCTGTTTGCATATTATATCAAACATTACATCAAACATGGCTATTGAGAAGGGAATGACACTGTGGAATAGCAGAGTACAGCAAAACATGTGATTTAAAAAAAAATAAAAATCTTTTAAAATTCTTCACTTCATATATTTAACTACCTGGAGACTTGGTGCAATTTTTTATTTTTTATTTTTTTAAGATTCACAATGGATGATTGTTCAATCCTTCAAAGTACACCCCTACCAGCATCTCTTACACAGAGAAGTGAGGAGTGTCTTTTTTTCTTTAAAAGCGCTTATCTAGGGCCACTTCTGCTGCAAAGTTTATCCACCTCCCAGACAAAGCAAACTTGAGCCATCTGACCTAACATATTCTCCATTTTTTCCATAGGTAAAGAATTATTTTTGGAAGGCAGTTGT
>NW_017731451.1:1625584-1643084 GCF_001890085.2 Hipposideros armiger | reverse complement strand
TTCAATTATATGTTTAAATATATGTTGTCTGTTTCACTAGGAAGTCTTAGTCACGGTGTAATTAATACAGTGCTGAGTGTTCAGCAATTTTTTTCTAAATTAATTAATGAAAGAACACACTTATTTCATAACGATTGTTTTCTCTTATTTTGTGTTCTTGGAAACATCAGATGAATTTCCCAAGCCTTTCAAATTCTAAGCTTGAATTATATACCAATAAAACCATAAGACTATAAACAGAGCCTTCTTAGTTCTTTTCTTCCTGGAGCCCTTATTTGCACTTACTGTACAATATTTCTAGAGTATTTAAGGTGTTTAATAACAAATACTTTAAAATCATCAGAAACACTGTTGGTAATATCTATACTTATGATTGATAACATTGTTCCAGGTTGACTGCTTTAAAAATTATGGAAATCTATAGGGTACACCATAAAACTGAAAAGTACATCATAAAAACATCTGTGCTTTGTGCAACTATACAAAATACCTACATATAGATACAGGAAAAAAATTGAGAAAGAAATGTGCAAAATGTTGGAGGTGTTTAGACAAGGGAGATGGTATAATATGCAGTTTAAATTTTCTTCTTTATATTTTTCAATACTTCCAATTTCTATAAAATATACATGCATTTTTTACATTAAAAAACAAATACCCAGAAAACCACTGAACAATCGGGAAGATAAACTGCCTTTAAGAGCAAGATAAAACTGCAGAGAGTGAAATAAATGATTTCTTTCATAACTGTTCGTTTAGAATTTTACATGTTCCTGGGATAGTTGCAGGATGTATCAGATTTTCAAAAGGAAATAAAATCTAGTTTCTATACTTAATTATGTAAATCATGCTTACAATGAACTATAATAAAAGAATGTTGTAAATTATTATGAAGAATATGAGATACATATATGGGAAGTTATTTCTTGGGATGTGATTAGAAAGTGTTTCATGGGAATGGCCATCAAAACCAGCAAGAATGTTGACTGTGAGAGGAGGAGTACCCAGATCAAGGCACTGACACCCAAAACGGTGGCTCGGCATTCCAAGAGGCATGGAATGTTTTGGGAAAGAAAGTAGGCAGGTTTGTGTGACACAAGAGATATTTTTTAAAAGAGTTCAATAAATGAAAACATGGAAAGATCCATGGGCCCAGTCTATGTAATCACTAGAAGAGTAGTCCAGGGACTAAAACTGTCATCACAATGGAATTTAATATGATAGAAGATGACCAGGTTGGCAGAGAATTTGGTGAGTCCGATAAATAATATATGTAGGCTTTAACAAGCTGGGTTTTGGGTAACTTTATATCTCACTTGAGAGATATGCATGAAACTGTGAAATACATCAGTATGAAAGCTCAGGAAAGAGATTTGAACTACAGGTAAAATGTGTGAGTTATCTTTGTAAAGATGATGATTGAAATTACTAGACTGGAGGAGATCATCTGTAGTCATTTTACAGTAAGGACTGAGGCTTTTTAGCAACCTGGATAATTTAACAGCCAAAGAGAATGGAGAAAAAGAAACCAGTTAGGAGGCTCCTATGACAGTCAGAGCTAGTGCTGACGGGGTCAGATGCAGCATCGTGGCAGAAGAAATGGGACAGAACAGAAAGATATTAGGGATGCCTCTATTGCTGTTTCATCTCTCTGTTTGGATACCAAATATGAGCTAGTATAAGTAGTGTTATTTTATGTAGGTCAGAAATTTCCAAACCTGGGTGCATGTTAGAATTATCTACAGAGCTAATAATTGAATATATATGAGTGAATGAAGAAATTAATGCTTAACATATCTTAAATCATTATTACCAATATCTTTTTCATATACTTTAACTTATGGTATCAGAGGACAAAAATTACATTAGGTGTAATAAAATCCAGTATGCTCTATGACCCATAATTAATATGTGTTTTTAACATTCAAAAAGAAAGAATTACATTTTAACTTATCTGTAGTTAGAAAGATTAAAATTGTGCCATATTTATATTACACGATTCAAGTTTCTTAATGTCATTTATCTGGCATTCTCCCTTCCTGTTCTGGCAAAGTGACTATTAGCAGTTGTGGAAAGGATCATAATACACCCATGATGTCATAGTCAATTAAATGTTGAATCAAATTTACTTCATCTCATATTTCCCCAATTTTACACCTGGACTTGGATGTTTTTATTGTACAAAATGAAAAAGCATAATGACTCCTTGTCTTTCTAAATAAAGATATTAGCAACAAAATGAGCTAGCATTTTTTTCTTTTCATCACTAAAAATCATGGAATCCTGTTTTTATCCCTTCACCCTGAATTTTGAAACTAATATTTACTTAAAGGACAACAAAAATAATGACCACCCCCCCACCCATAAAAAGATGTTCCTAGAATCCAACTGTTCATAATTATTCTTTCAAAATAAATCAGAAAAACTATCTTTGAAATTAATTATAAAGGCTATGCCAATAGTTAATAAAAATTCAACTTCAACATCTGTACATGTTTCCATAAGCATAATCATTCCTAAAATAAATTAGTGTAGGGGAACTGTCAGATGGGTGTTTATTTTTCACCACAACATAAACACACTTTGATATGTAATTAGTAACTGCTAGAGTCAGATTGCTCCACATTTGCTACTAGTATCTGATTACAATTTTCCCCTTCCATACTCACTAACACTCAAATACATTGTGTTCTTATGACATGCTTATTATTACAATTTTATTCTGCTCCCAAAGGGTATATGTTATATGTTTTAATATTATCAAATTGCTATTGAATTCCTAGAAGAGCTTTAAAATTGGCAAAGAGACCCTCAAAGAGAAGAATTATAAAGTCAGGGTAGCTCTTTCATTGTTTCGTATCTTCTTCACATATAATCTGTTTTTCTTTCCATATCACCTCACTCTACATGGGTTTAATTTTGAATAATCCTCAAACTTCAGAAGAAGAAGGAACTTCAGAGTATTTAAATCAAGGCTATTCATGTGTAATTCTCTTCTACAATATTGCTGCAAATGGTGACTGAGTTGGGATTTGACTGCATCTTATAGGAGTCCATTTTATTTCTTGGGAGTCTGAATTCTCAGAAAGTGATTCCTCATAAGTAAATAAAATATCTCCCCCTGTATCATTCTATCAACATCTTAATTACACTCTCTGGAGTCATGTGAAATAAAATAAAGTATGTCTGATTTGACCAATTTTGCCCTATTTTACACAAAGTCAAATAGCAAACACACAAAAATCATAAGCATTTATATCTCATAGGATTATCTATGATTTACCAGCTGTTTTATACTGCTGGGAACTTCAGAAGTAGTTATAATTCCTCATAATTTAGCACATAATAAAAATTCATCCTCTGAGTATATGAATTCATGTTAGAAGTTGAGTATGTATAAAATTTTGCCATTAATATTGTTTTTTTGCAAAGTAATGTTGTGAAATCAATGGTTTTTGTGACAGTAACATAGGAGACATTATTTGTAGTGCAAATGTTTCAATATACTATGCTTCCATTTTCTTCATTTTCACCAATTATACCTCTTCCAAAAAGTCTTCTTAGATCATTTCAACTCTCTCTCCACTATGATACTTTGGTTGTAAGTCTGTAATAGTCCTAACCTTTCATTATCACTATATAAGAAGGTTTATATAGCCAACTAGCTAGATTAGAATTTCTTCATGATCAGGAACCAAGTCTTATTCATTCTGTGTTTTCCACTCCAAGAGTCTAAGCCAGGGGTCGGCAAACTGCAGCACATGAGCCACATGTGGCTCTTTGGATACATTCCCTCTCAAAAGCTTGCCGACCCCTGGAAGAGCCAATCCTGTCCCTCACAACAATCTAAAAATTATTCGAGAGCCATAAATATATTTTTACATAATCACCATTATGAGAATAATACCCTTTAAAAATTTTATAAATGAAACTATGATAGTTTTATTTTCATTTTAAATTTTACTTCAGAGCCACATGGACATAACCAAAGAGCCGCATATGGTTTGTGAGCCACAGTTTGCTGACCCCTGGCAGCTCTTCCATCTCAAAAGTTTGCCGATCCCTGATCTAAGCCATACTAGTTGCTTAACAAGTACATATATAGTAAATCTAAAGAAGATTGCTATTAACATTCCCCTAAGGAGTACTTTTTATACTTGAACTAAGTGGGATAAGATAAAACTTGTTTTCCTTAGGCAGTACTTGACAGGCTTTAAAAAAAATTAATCTTTGTTTATTATCTTATTTTCCTTATTTAGTTAGCTGCTGAAGGTTCAGTCAAAACAACATGGTTAAGAAACTCTAACATTAAAGTAAGAATTAAACTTCATTATCAATGTTTTATTTTTCAAATAATTTCTGACAAAGTATTTTGATCAGCATAGTCATAATATATTCACATGACCATTGCAGCAGTATATTATCTGCATTTTGATCAAGTCTAAAGAAATCATCATATAGATGGTAAATAATAGTTGTCTTTGAATATATATATGTATATATTTATATAAAACATATATATATATAACTATTTATATAAAACACACACACACACACACACACACACACATATATATATATATATATATATATATATATGTATGACTATGGCAACAACTATAACCATAACCAAATACATAAATTAGGAATAAGTCCTAATTTTTGTGGAGTTGGACTAGGAGGTTTCAATCTGTGCTTTTAGCACTTCAACCCAGAAACTTATTTCTGTGCTAATGCTAAGGTTGGGAGTTTTCAATATAAAAACTTTTCAAAAGAGAATATGATAAATATAATGATGTGACATAGGAAATAGCATTTGGTCCCATCTTAAAGAAATATGCAATTGAATGTTAGTGTTTAAAAAATAATGCTTATGCATGTTTAAATTAAATAGCTCTACAGGAAATATATGTATTTGGTTCAACTGAGAAGGATGATGACATAGCAAAAATTTACCAGCTTAAGTATTATGTCTTTCCATTCATGACAACTGTGACCTTGACACATCTACTTGCTTCTTGTGAGGGTTTATGCAAGATCATTAGAACAGTAGTGGAATCAGCCAAGAGAACAGCCTGAGGGTCAATCCCACCCACTGATGTGACAATAGCAATCAAGGTGCAACTATAACAGGAGGGCACACACAACCCACACAAGGGACACTCCTGGAGCACCCAGAGCAGCTGACCAGGGAGATTTTGCGAGGCACTGTGGGGCCTTAGCAGTGACATAGTAGATCTACTTAATATATAAAAACAAACACAGAGAGGCAGCCAAAAAAGAGGAAACAAAAAAATATGTCCCAAAGGAAAGAACAAGAGAAAACTCCAGAAAAGAACTAAATGAAATAGAGGCAAGCAACCTATCAGAGACAGAGTTCAAAACACTGGCTATAAGGATGCTCAAGGAATTTAGAGAGCATCAACATAGAGATAGCAGCATAAAAAAGGACATAGAAACCATAAAAGAGAACCAGTCAGAAGTGAAGACTACAATAACTGAAAGGAAGAATGCACTGGAAGGAATCACCAGCAGATTAAATGAATGAGAGGATCAAATCAACAATTTGGAAAACAAGGTAGCAGAAAACACCCAATCAGAATAGCAAAAAGAAAAAAGAATCCAAAATAAGCGAGGATAGTTTAAGGGACCTCTGGGACAATATCAAGCATACCAACATTCACATTGTATGGGTAGCAGAAGGAGGAGAGAAAAAACAAGGGATTGAGAATGTATTTGAAGAAATAATGATGGAAAACTTCCCTAACCCAATGAAGAAAATAGACATACAAGACCAGGAAGTGCAGAGAGTCTCAAACAAGATGACCCCAAACAGGCCCACACTAAGACACATAATTAAAATGGCAAAGGTTAAAGACAAAGAGAAAATCCTAAAAGCAGCAAGAAAAAGACAAGTAATTACTTACAAGGGAGCTCCCATAAGACTATCAGATGACTTCTCAACAAAGACTTTACAAGCCAGAAGGGAGTGGCAGGAAATATTCAAAGTGATGAAAAGCAAATGCTATCACTTAAAATGGAAAGAAAGATAAAGAGCTTCCCAGATTAAAAAAAAAAAAAAGCTAAAGGAATTCATGTCAACCAAGGCAGTATTATGAAAAATGTTAAAGGGACTTCCTTAAGAAGAAGAAGGGGGCGGGGGGGGGCTGAGGTGGTGAGGATAAACAAATATAAGAAGATAAAAATATGAATATTAAATGGCAATAACTATGTACCTATCAATAATCACTTGAAATGTAAATGGATTAAATGATCCAATAAAAAGAGATAGGGTAATTGAATGGATAAAAAAACAAGACTCATATATATGCTGCCTACAGGAGACACACCTCAGATTGAAAGACACACATAGATTGAAAGTAAAGGGATGGAAAAAATACTTCACACAAGTAGAAAAAAAAATGTTGAGGTAGCAATACTTATATCAGACAAAATAGGCTTTAAAACAAAGACTATAGTAAGAGACTATGAAGGGCATTACATAATATTAAAGGGATCAATCCAACAAGAGAACATAACCCTAGTAAACATATATTCACCCAACATAGGAACACCTAAATATATAAAACAAATATTGACTGACATAAAGAAAGAGACAGACAGTAACACAATCATACTAGGGGATTTGAGTATCCCACTGACACTAATGAACAGATATTCTAGACAGAAAATTAACAAAAACAGTGGCCTTAAATGAAACACTAGACCAGATGGATTTAATTGATAGTTTTAGAGCATTTCACCCCAAAGTGGCAGAATATACATTCTTCTAAAGTGCATATGAAACATTTTCCAAGATAGAACACATATTAGGCCATGAAACAAGCCTCAATAAATTTAAGAAGATTGAAATTATATCAAGTGTCTTCTCTGAACACACTGGTATGAAATTAGAAATCAATTTAAAAACAAAACAAAGCTGAAAACCACACACACATGGTGACTAAATAACATGCTACTGCATAATAAATTGGTTAACAATGAGATCAAGGAATAAATCAAAAGACACTTTGAGACAAACAAAAATAAAAACACAATGACCTAAAATCTATGGGACACAGTGAAAGCAGTATTAAGAGGGAAATTCATAGCAATGCAGGCCTACCTCAATAAACAGGAAAAATTGCAAATAAACAATTTAACTTTACACTTATGGGCACCGGAAAAAGAACAGCAAAGAAAGCCCAAAGTGAGTAGAAGGAAGGAAATGATAAAGATCAGAGTGGAAAACAATGAAATAAAGGGTAAAAAAAATACAAAAGATTAATGGAGTCAAACTTGTTCTTTGAAAAGATAAACAAAATTGACAAACTTTTAACAAGACTCAAGAAAAAAGAGAGAGAACCCAAATACATAAAATCAGAACTAAAAGAGGAGAAGTGAGGGCCGGCCGAGTGGCGCGATGGTTAAGAACTCGCTTGGGATGCCAGAGGGCCCCGGTTCGGATCCCACATATGAGGGCCAGTGACACTGCCCTCTACAGCTAAGATGCTGAACAACAGCTCAACCTGGAGCTGGGCTGCCATGAGTCGCCGGCTACGGCATAGGCTGCAGCCCCTGTGGCAGTGGGTTGTCATGGGCTACCGTGTGTAGCCAGCAGCCAGCGTGAGCGGCCAGCAGCCGCAGTGAGCGGCCGTCCAGAAGCCGGCGACTGATCTGCCTCGCCAGAGAAGAGCGCAATGATGGTACCAACTTGGGCCAGTGAAGCAACATCCTCCACAACTAGATTGAAGAACAAAACGACAGCAACTTGTCTGTTCCCCTTCCCCCAATTCCCCAGCACTGTTCCTATTCCCCTAATTCCCCAATAAAAATCTTTAAAAAAAATAAAATAAAATAAAAGAGGAGAAGTGACAACAGGCACCACAGAAATACAAAAAAAAAATTAAGAAAATACTACAAGCAGTTATATGCCAACAGATTGGACAATCTGGAAGAAATGGATAAATTCCTAGAAGCATACACTCTTTCAAGGCTGAATCAAGAAGAAACAGAAAACCTGAACTGACCGATTACTACTAACAAAATCGAATCAATAATCAACAAGCTCCCAACAGACAAAAGTCCTGGACCAGATAGTTTCACAGGTAAATTCTATCTAACATTCAAAAATGAATTAACAAGACAAAGATGTTGACTTTCACCACTTTTATTCAACATTGCACTGGAAGTTCTAGCCACAGCAATCAGACAAGAAAAAGAAACAAAAGGCATTCAAATTGGAAAGGAAGAAGTGAAACTGTGATTATTTGAAGATGACATAATACTATATGGAGAGGACCCTAAAGATTCTACCTAAAAGTTATTAGAAATGATAAATGAATTTAGTAAAGTAGTAGGATACAAACTTAATATTCAGAAATTGTTTGCATTTTTATATACCAATAATGAACTGTGAGAAAGAGAAATTTAAAAAGTTGTAAATTCCAGTTACGATTGCATCAACAAACAAACAAACAAACAAAAACCTACAAATAAATTTAACCAAGGAAGAAAAGAATATGTACTCAGAAAATTATAAGACATTGAAGAGAGAAATTAAAGAAGATACAAATAAATTGAAACATATGCCTTGCTCATGGATAGGAAGAATTAATATAGTTAAAATGTCCATACTACCCAAAGCAATCTATAGAACCAATGTAATCCCTACCAAAATACCAATGACATTTTTCACAGAACTAGAACAAAAAAATCCTAAAATGTATATGGGACCATTAAAGACACAATATAGCCATGGCAAACCTAAAAAAATAAATAAATAAAGCTGGAGGTGTCACACTATTTGATGACAAACTGTACTACAAGGACATAGTAACCAAAATAGCATGGTATTGGTATAAACATAGACACAGAGATCGATGGAACAGAATAAAGAACCCAGAAATAAATCCATTCCTATATGCCCATTTAATCTAAGACAAAGAAAGCAAGAATATACACTGGGGTAAAGAAACAATAAATTATTCATGTTCAATAAATGGTGCTAGGAAAACTGGACAGATACATGATAAAAATGAAACTGAACCACCTTCTTACTCCATATACAATAATATACTAAAAATGATTAAAGATTTAAATGTAAGAACTGAAATCGCAAAACACCTTGAAGAAAATATAGGAAAGAAACTCTCAGACATTACCTTTAATAATATTTTTTACTGATATATATCCCCAGTCAAGGGAAATAAAAGGAAAAAAAATAAACAAATGGGACCACATCAAACTAAAAAGTTTTTGCACAGCAAAGGAAACTATTAAAAGGAAAAGACGTCCTACTGAATGGGAGGAGGTATTCACCAATGGTACATCTGATAGGGCATTAATATAAAAAATAATCCAATTACCAAATGGGCAGAGGACCTGAATAGACATTTTTCCAAGAGCTGTACAGATGGCCAATAGACATATGAAAAGATGGTCAATGTCATTAATCATCAGAGAAATGTAAATAAAAACCACAATGAGATATCACCCCACACGTATCAGAATGGCCATTATCAATAAATCAACAAACAAAACTAATGTTGGTGAGGATGTGGAGAAAAGGGAACCCTTGTGCTCTACTGGTGGGATTGCAAATCGGTACAGCCACCATGGAAAACAGTATGGAGGTTCCTCAAAAAATTAGAAATAGAACTACCTTATTACTCGGGAATTCCACTCCTGGGTATTTATTCAAAGAAATCCAAAACACAAATTCATAAAGATATATGCACTCCTATGTTCACTGCAACACTATTCACAATAGCCAAGATATGGAAAAAAAACCAAAATGCCCATCAATAAATGATTGGATAAAGAAACTGTCATACATATACACAATAGGATATTATTATTCCATAAAAAATAAAATATTACCATTTGTGACAACATGAATGGACCTAGATGGTCTTATGCTACATGAAATAAGTAAAGCTGAGAAAAACAAGTACCATATGATTTCACTTATATGTGGAATCTAAAAAACAAAAAAACAAAACCAAACAAAAAAGAGAATAAATGAACAAACAAAACAGAAATCGACTCATAGATACAGAGAACAAACTGATAGTTACTAGATGAGAGGGGGTTGGAGGGTTGGGTGAGAAAGGTGAAGAGATAGGAAGTACAAATTGGTAGTTACAAAATAGCCACAGGGATGTGAAATACAATATGGGAATATAGTCAATAATATTGTAAAAACTATGTATAGTGTCAGATGGGTACTAGACATTTTTTGGGGATCATTTAATAAATTATATAAATGCCTAACCAGTATGCTGTACACTTGAAACTAATATAAAATAATATTGAATGTCAAGTATAATTTTAAAAGTTATACAGTCATGTGATGTAAATAAAGTACAGCACAGGGAATATAATCAATGGTATTGTATTGTAATAGCTACGTATCGTGTCAGATGGGTAATAGGTTTGTTGGGGTTATTATTTTATGAGGCATATAAATGTCTAACTACTACATTGTTTCGTGCACCTGAAATTAATTTAAACAAAACAAACAAAAGCCAAAAACTTGTTAAAAGAGAAAAAAGAAAAAAAAAAGGCTGCTTTTTGGGTGCCCTCAGGCTCATGGCTTTATGTTGAGCATTTCAAGATACTTATAACTTTTCATAAGTCATATACTGTGACTTTCGAAACCTAGATTTTGTGTTTTGAAGATGGACACTCAAATATATAGTTCATTAAGTCAATTTTGGAGTATTTTAATTAATAATAATATATGACATTTACTGAGTATTACCTATGAAACTAAGCACTTAAAATACCTTAGCTAATTGAAGACTCACAGCAATCTCGTGTGTTAAGTATTATAATTTTATCCCTCATTTTTTTTGGCAAAGAACTCAGGAACAGAGGAGTTGAATAACTTTTTGATGGTCACACAGCTAGTTAGAGGTAGAAATGAAATTTGAACTTAGGCTGTCTGATTTAAAATTTTTTTCTCTTGACTACTACTCTATTCTACCTCTGATCCTTGAAATAAAAATCTCATAGAAAGACTGGCTATCACATTTTACAATAAGTTACAGGGATTTGTTGATCTGGACAAAAAAAAAAATGCGGGGGTAGAAAGAATGTCACCACACACCTAGGCCTACAGACTGGTGATGCTCAATATTTTCCCTTGTTGTTCATCACCCTCATGTTTCTTAACCTGTGAAAACAAGGCACCACAAAGCTCACAAAAGGGCCTTTACCTCTTCTTATGATATGGGCTTGAAATGAGGCCCATGACACTGTGGTGAAAAGCAAAATGTGCTAAATAAAGTCATCTTACTTTAACTGACATTCCTGGGTTGATCCAAGAGTCAGCACACTGTTGTCTCCTTTCAGTTCCTTCTAGACATAGACTGTGACTTCCTGCCCCAGTCAGGGGCCGGCTCAGTCTGCTTCTGGGAGAGTGCCATTTCACAGTCTGATTCACTGTCAAACCAAATTTGAGATCAGCCAGAGAAAATGGCAAAAGACCTTTTTCCACACACAAGTCAGCAGTAGGTATACGAAGGGTTTCTTGTAGCCTGGCTACTTGATGAAAAATAAAACCATTTCTCTTGGTGGACCTTGATCAAAGGTAACATGGACCCATATAACAAAGCCTTTATTTGATAAAATACATATTACCAGAAAAACTGCTTCAAGTTTGTCATCTAGGTCTGTCTTTGTTAGAGGTGGAGTGAAACTGTTCAATAGCTTACTGCAATGCAGGAGCATGCGGAATTCTCTACATGGTGGCATCCAGAACAAGAATTAGGCTTTCATGTTTGCATTAAAATAATAATCAAAAGAATTTCAGCCTTGTGTTAAAAAAGTTTTACTAAAATATTACTTTATTTTAGTATTCCCTGGTGATCAAGCATGTATATCAAGTTGGGAATTCAGAGTTTATAAATCTCAAGTTACAGGATTAAAGTGATGACTCCCTTTCAATCCCTTGTCTTAAAATGATTTATTATACCTTATAATTATCCCTGTCTATCTGAATTGCTGAGTATACAGAATAATTATTTACAATACACAGCGAGAGAACAATTATGGAGATTACCATAGAACATTTTAATTCAATATTTCCCACAGTTTCATAAAGAACATAGATGGAAAGGATAAGCATGAGAAACAGTTCAGAATGCCATTTTGATTAATTTTCATGGAAGCCTTGCTTTCAGAAGGAGGAAGTTCAGTATCCTTAGAAGACTTTGGAGAAGTAATTCCCACTTTGCTTATAGCACCATCCAATATGGTTTTTGAGGGCATGCATCAACAACCGTTTATAAATAGAATATTCCACTTTAAAAAGAATGCTATCCAAATACTCAATGGTTTAAAAATAGAACAAAAAATTATAACTAACTTATGCAAGAAGCTTCAGATAATGCACTTATTTGTTCATTTGCCTTTTACATATCAGACACTGCTCTAGATGCTGTATATATGTCAAATCTAGTCTTTAGAACAACTTTTCTAGATAGATGCTTTTCCAGATAATCTCCATTTTATATGTGGAGCCACTCCCCAAGGTGAAGCTGAAGAATGCTGCTGCTGGGTCAAAGCTGGGAAGCTGGTGAGCCATAGGAGTGTGGAGGAGGAGGTTGCTGATGCCCAGATCTCAGGCCTTAGATCATGTGCAATAACCCACCTCCAAGGAGGACCTGGAGAGAGTCAGAGGAACAAGAAAAGTAGAGGACTTCCTGCTAGGACAGGAAATGATCTCCCAGCTGAAGGAAGTGGGAGATTTCTGAATACTCAACTCACTCATGAGAGTGACATGGCCAGGAGGAACGCCATGCATATGACATGGCTGAGTTTTGTATGTCTGAATCATTATGGGACCTGTCCTTGAAATATGTATTATAGCATTACAAATATGGGCATTTGTATTTGCTACATGAAAGTTTCCCCCTTTCCATAATGCTTGAATAAAGATATCAGGGGGAACTAAATATTTTTTTACCCACAAAAGGGAGAAGAGGATTTCCTTCTGAAGGATCAGTACCATAAATAAAATTTACATTTCTCTCTCTTTCTCTCTCTCGCTCTCTCTGTCTCTCTCTCTCTGTCTCTCTCTCTCTGTCTCTCCTCAGGAAGATAATTACTTGTAGCTTGAATCATGCATTTTAACTTTCCTAGCATGTAGAACATATCTGTATACACTTTTGCTTTACATAATGAGAAACCTCTGTTAGGGTTTTCTTATCTGTCTTATGCTTCAGTGGTTAATTACAGTATGGCATATAAATGATATCTTGATTGATTGATCAATTGATTCATTTATTTATCCATCCACTCATTCAAGAGATATTTGTTAAATGCAGGGTACTATAATTGGCACTAAGGATTCGGTGGGAACTTGATAGACGTGATCTGTGCCCACAGTGATTCTGGCCTTTACTGGTAGTAGGGTGGGCATGGAAGGAATGAGACAGACTTGTAATAAAATAATAGCATAATTAATTTTATGTATAATTGTAGTAAGTGCTATAAAATAATCAAACAGGATACTATGAGGCCTTCTGTTAGGAGACTTTCCTTCAAAAAGTGCCTTTCTAACTCATATTTGAAGGATTGACTTTGTTATATGCGCTGTCTCAAAATTCCAGACCAAGTTTTATAAGACTGGAAATCAAATAAGCAACATCTAAATATGGAAAGAAAAAGTATATTTTTATTAAGAACAGAAGATGGGAAAAGAGAAAAATAAAACAGCAGTGGGAAACTAATGAAGAGATTTAAGCAGGTCAGGGACTGATTTGCATTTTTTGAAGATCACTCAGGTTGCAATATGGAGTATGGGCGGTAGGTGTAAAAGAATGTACATTGCAAGGAGAGCTGGGAGGTTTCTGACATAAGAGCAGTTGTGTGTTAGCCTGATGCCCGAGAAGACAACGAGAAACAGCAGTGGCGAGACAGATTTGATAGAGCAGCCTAAGAAGGGAGAAAAAGAGGGAGGTGTCAAGGGGGACTACCAAGAATTTGTCTGGCAGAACGACTTCCACAAATCTATGCTACTTCAGAGAGCAAACAAGGAAAAAAAAATTATGTAGCACCTTGCACCACAGTATCTATACTGTACAGCTGCTATCAGCATAGTTCCACTTAAAACAAAGTCCTAAGATGCTTGTGATCCATGTTGTGCCCACCGTACAGCAAAGAAAGGACTTCAAACCTTTTTTCTCACCATTCAAATAACATCATGCTATTTTCTTTAACATTAGCTGTAACTTGAAGCCATGACTGAGTGAGTTCAACTCTTTTCCAGGGAAGGGCCTGGTGCAGTGTTTGAATTCCCAGGCATAAATGTACCTTCCAGAATGCCAGGTCAAGGTTGACTGCCAAGGTTCTGCTGTATGCCTTGATATGCATCAAACACTATTTTTCACCAGTGGATACTTAGATCATAGTGCTGAGAACATGTTTCATCACAAGATACCAGGTGGCCCCCCAGCAGCAGTTACTGCCTATTCATGAACCATTTTTATCACAGAATAGAACAATGTACTTATTGACGGAGATGTCTGTGCTATTATTATGGGAGTCATGACTTTCTACTACTTACTATTTGGTGCTTTGCATGTTGTATGTCATATATTTGTTATAAGGAACAGTTTATACCCTTTATTACATAGTATTTTACATGGAATTTTTGGCTAGATGCTTATAGCTACATGATAGCTGACAATCTTGAAGAATCCCTGATTAATGCAGATTCCAAGGTATCTTCTTTTCAATGAGACCTACCCCCTCTAAACTTTAAAAAAAAAATTCAGCCCTTCCTTTCATGCTATGTTTCCTTATTTTTTTGTACCATTTAGCACTTTCTAATATACCATATACATTGCTTCTTATGGTTATTGTGTACTTTCTTCCACTAAGAGGTAAGAGCTGAAACCTTATTTTTGTTAACTAATATATCCCAAATGTCTGGCACATAGTTGGTTCTCATTAATATCTGTTGAATGAGTGAGCTTGCTGGTGGCTATCCTCCCACATAAAGTTGCATGATTAACTCTGTGAAATATGATAGTCATTTCCTCTGTGAAAACTACTTTGATGCCATACCATCACCCATGGGATTTGGTCTAACTCTTTAGTTTCATGTTGGGCTTGAAACTGTGTCATTCAGCTCTTATCTTTCCCCATAATCACCCAATGTCTAATCATAAAAAAATAATAGCCATGTTCTTTCGCATGGTATTCCCCCTACCCAGTAAGCCTTTCCCTCTGTATTACTTAGTTATGTGGCAACGGCAAATTGTAATGAACTACCTCAAAACCCAGTGCAGTGGCTTACAGAAACACATTTTCCTGCTTTTCTCTTAGGCACTGTGTGGGGCAACTCTGTTCCAGGCTCAGCTCAGCTGGTATCTGCTGGGTTTGACTCCAGGCTGTGGGTTGGAATTAGATCAGCTCCATGTTTCCTCAATCTCCTTGGACTAGGAACTATCCTGAGTAGGTTCTCTTTCTGGAAGATTACTGAATACAAATGGCCACACAAGATCACACCAGCACATTTCAGGACTCTGCTTGAATCATAATTGCTAACTTCCTCTGGCTAAAGCAATACACATGGTCAAGCTCAATATCAATGTGGTTAAGAAACATTGCTCCATCCAAAAGAGAGAAGTGAGTATTTTCTGATCAACACTCATCTTTCAACTATCTTTCACATTTTCCCTTGTTGACCTATTCATCAAGACTCAGTACAAATATTGCCTACTTTATGAACCTTCCCCAATTCAGTAGGTAGTCAGGTTTTCCCATCTTTGTGCAGTGCACTCTGCTTATACTTAAGTTATTACATTGATTATACATCTGACTCCCCTACTGGACTTAATGCTTCTAAAAAGCAGAGACAATCTATTAAGATTTCTATTCCCAATATACCATAGAACCTAGCAAATTATAGCAGATGCTAGTTGCACATAAATAAAGTAGATAGCATCATTAAAAAAAATCAACCCATTTAGATTCCATCAGTGTCAGTTTTCTGTCCATCTGTGATGGGTTTGTATAACTTTTATTGCACTATGAGCAGTATATCTAAGAAGTGCTCCCATTTAAAACTGACTAGACGCAGGTGATGATCTGAAATTAAATCTCATTATGCAGACATCACATTATAAGCCACGGTGTTCAATATAATTCCCCAAGGTCTTTTCTACAGGTAGTGATGAAAATATTCTTGGCCAAGGACTTATGTTGACTATTAAGGATATCAGCAGAAAGGAATTCTTGATAGTCCAGAGGATACATACTATTCTTAGGTTTTATCTCAAACTTCTGCTATAAAAATCTCAGTTTTATTTATAGATACATATGTCAATTGACAAATGTCTGCATTTGTTCTATATAATAAATTATTCTATCCATATATCCATCCATCCATCCATCCATCCATATTTTTACTCCTATAATTCTACTTTCTCAGCCAACTAAGCCTTGTCTTATTAAACTTTGAAGAAAATGACTTGACCTTGAGAATACAATCTATAGCATCAGTAGCATGCTGCTTAACCTTATCAACTGAATGCCTGAAATTTATAAAATGAGTACTAATTCATAGCATTTTATATGTATTTATTTCTGGATAATCAGGTTTGCTGATTTTTATGAGAAGTTTAAGTTTCCTTTCCTCCATGGTAGGCAGAAAAGTAAATAGGAGTTATCAGATTATAAACTGACAAATAAGAAATTAAGCACCTTTTGATGAAAAGGATGACAGGAAAATTTCTAATACAGGAATTACAAATGTAAATGTCTTAAGATCCAGGAAAAAGTCATACAGGCAAGGTATAACATAATAGTAATTGTAGAAGATGTGAATAACTAAAGCGTTCTCACATCACTTAAAACATTCCAGTTTAATAGATATATTAGTCAAATAAAACAGGCCAGAATCCCAATTGTGAGGTTTCTCATCCAGAGAATTGGGCTCTATGAAGTAAAGGAGCCTTGAACAATAGAAAATCTCTTGGAAGAAGTCAGCAAGCATATGATACACAGTGCGAGTCACGTCTTCCTATACCAACGTATATCTTCAGTATTGGCTTATCAATGCTAAGATTTCCCATACTGGAGCACATTTGCTTAACCCTTTATGTGTTATACAAATGTTAATGATATTGGAAGGGAAAATTAGTCATGATTCTTTGCATTATAAAAGATCCAGCTAAAATTCCCACAAGCAAATAAACAAACAAAGAAAACAAGAAAATATTTGTTTTGTTTTGTGGACTCTTTAGGAATTCACAGAAGGAAGAAAGAAAGAAAGATGGACAGAAAGAAAGAAGGAAGAAAGAAAGAAAGAAAGAAAGAAAGAAAGAGAGAGAGAAGAAAAAGAAGAAAAGAAAAAAGGAAAAAGAAAGAAAGAAAGGGAAAGGAAGAGAGAGAAAGTGGGGGGTGGAAGAGAAAGAAAGAGAAAGAGAGAGAGAGAGAGAGAGAGAGAGAGAGAGAGAGAGAGAGAGAAGAAGAAGAAGAAGAA
>NW_017731451.1:1597510-1625564 GCF_001890085.2 Hipposideros armiger | reverse complement strand
AGAAAGAAAGAAAGAAAGAAAGAAAGAAAGAAAGAAAGAAAGAAAGAAAGAAAGAAAGAAAGAAAGAAAGAAAGAAAGAAAGAAAGAAAGGAAGAAAGAAAGAAAAAGGCTGTTAGAACCAGCCTCAGGGACTGGAACTGGGGAGTCGATGCTATTAGGAGTTTCTCTTTTTTGCTTTTTTTTTCCCCCTTTAACCCTGTCAGTCTTCTCGCTATACATTTATCTTTTATTCTCTTTGCATGTAAGTTCCATTCTCTTCTTCACACAGGTCTTCCCTATATCCAGCAACATTACTCTATCAACATTCATGAGAGAGAAAGAGATTTTTTTTCTCATATTATCCATATATTAATCTCGAGATGTAGCCTATTTTACTTGATTTGGCTCATGTGCATTTCTATGGGTCAATAACTATTACCTAGATTATGGTTTACCATGATAGATTATGATGGCCAGACATGGGTCTTAGGTTCATTCTATGTAACCCAAAGGCAGGGGGTATAGCTAGGAAAAAAGTGAATAAGCAAGTTTGCTAGGCATGAAAAAACAATTAATAACCACAGTCCACTACACATTGATGATTATATTGATGAAGTGTACGTTAGTGAAAGTAAATTAATTAAAACCTTTCTTGATAAAAGGGGAAAAATGGGAGACTCAGAACCATATACTAGTTAAGATTGTTGACACTGAAGTCAACTGCCTATGCTGAAATCCTAGGATTACATGTACTAGATTTTGTGACCTTGAACAATTCCCTTAAACATCTTAAAGCTTAGTTTCCCCTTCTTTAAAATAGAAATACCATCTAAAATCTGTATCTCCTTCCTGTAAAATGGTGATATTATCAGGATTCCCAACATTAAATAAACATTAGATGAATGATTGAATGAACTCATGGATAAACAAAGAGCCCATATATCATAAGATTATTTTAGACGTTATGCTTAGTACAGAGCTAGGTGCGTGCTAGACCCTCAATAAGTAGTACTCATAAAGCTGTAATGCTTTGATCAAGTGAAGGGAAAATGAAAGGAGATCCCACTAGGACGGCAGGGCAAAAGAAATGGTAAAGTCAAGACTTGAGGGTCAATGGGTGGGCTTTGTGGTACTCTTCCTTCAAGGAGAATTGCTACGGTGATGATGCTCTTTCTTCTATTCATCAACATTTCTTAATCATCTGCATAACTATAGTATAGACCATAGATGCAAAAACTTAGAAAATTACAGAAAGAACAAGAAATAGTTGTATTTGTTCTTATCGATATATTGTCATTCAAGCTGCAATTCCCGAATATGTTAGTTGTGCTGGTGTCACTCCAAACATGATGAAAGTTAAAAAATATTCAGAGGAACTTGTGGATATTGCCAAACTTCTGGCTATTGGAGGCAAAAAAAATCCATATATTTTCATTAAAAAACACTTTGAGATTAAGCAGAAACATTTATTAAATATCTAAAAGAAATTTTCTTTTTAATTTCTCTCTAGTGATCATACTGATTTCAGTTTAGCAAAATGCAAAAGGTTCGTTAGTTTTATTCTTGGATATGAAGATGTCATGTGTTGTGAATGTATGCAATAAAGTTTTCCATTAAGTTGGGATTAATTTATGTTGCTCTACACAAGTGCTCTCTATGGCAAAGAATATACACTTCAAAATGGCATCCATAGATGAACTGGGAGGCTACTAACTGAAAAAAACAAAGATCACTACTGTGGCAGGAGGTCTATAAATATGAAGTTTATGACACCTAATGTAGCATTAGTTGAGATAAATATATTATCCTAAGGACCCATATATAGATGAATGAGTTTATAAATTCAATAGTTTTGCTTGCTTTGGATATTTTTCCTTGTGATAAAACTAGTGTTAAATTTTCCTACTAAGATTTCAGTTTATGGTTCTCACTTAACAAATAAAGGTATTAAAAAAAGATTTTATGAACCTCACCACTTCAGCATGGGTATATAATTAAATTTTGAGTAAATACATTTGATTATTATATCCATATGAAAAGTTATTTATGATACTCCTGAGCTTGCTCGCTCTCAGATTCACTCCCTGCTTTCCTCCGTTAAACTGTGACACAGACGTCTGAATCCTATAAACTGCATTTCTCAGCCTCCTAATTTAGATAGTTTTTCTTGTGTTTACCCAACAGAAGATACTGGCAGGAGATTGGAGTATGGCAAAAAGGAGAAGCTAGGGTTATTTCTTCCTCTAACTTCCTGCCTCAGGCAGCATCTCCAACAGCTATATTTTCTTCGAGGCTCCAGCTATGACTAGGAAATAAAAAAGGTTGATCAGCATTCCAACTTCCATTGGGTAACTCCAGCTCCAGGACCTCAGTAAAATCTCTTCTCTTATTCCTTTTTCCAGATTATAGAAATGGGGACAGAGTTTCTTGTTATTGCTAATATCTGTGCTGCCTCACCAAACTGTTTTATCATCAATTTACTATATTAAATCCTTTCTGCTTTAAAGGGTTTCCACTTTCCTGGCTGGACATTGATGGGAAATTTGCCTAGTTGTTAAGTGGAGAATATACCATTTCTAAGCAAGTGACTGTAAAATATTTAGAATAGTCACTGATTCTGATCATTAAAAACAATTCTTGTATCAACCTAGTTAGATAAAAATGGGAAATGTAGTTTTGTAATGCCAGTATACGGCCTGCAGCCACAATCATGTTTCCACTAAATGATTCTGCTCCCCAGATTTAACTAGAAAGCATTGTAATGAAAGTGCAAATGTAGAAGTCACTGACTTTGTGATATGTATAAATTAGATGAAGCAGGGTCTTTGAATCCCAAAGATACTTTCACCCACCTCCTCAGGTCATATAATGGCCTAATGAAATCTAAAGGGGTGCTCTTTTCTTGGGATTTTGCACAGATGAAGTAAAAAAACAGAAAAACTTAATTAAAAAAAAAACAAAAATTTAACTAGCAAATTCTCAAAAAGGAGACAGTTTGGAATAATGAAGAAACTAAACTCAAGAACTTTGAACTCATATTCCTTCAGTATCTTCTATATTTCCTTGACTGGGCAGTAAACAAGGAAGCATCTGGATTGGCCGTTCTACTTAAGTCTGTCTAATTGTGCCTCTTTAACCTCCTTATCATTCAAGTCCTTTGGACTGTTGAACTAACAGCTGATAATCTCTCTCTTTTATATAGAAAAGTTCTCTTTCTATTAATATTTTGAAAATATTTTTCAGAAGTTTTCCAGCTAAATTGATGCAGAGAATAAGCCAGGAGACAGATTTAGGCTGTCTTATGACATGGTTAATTTATTCAACCTCTGTTATCTCCTTGATAAGCCACAGGTGCAATATCAGATCTCAGGAAAATGTAGACATGGAGAATTCAAATATGGTGACAGCTTTTCTGAATACCAACCTGCCAACACACACACACACACACACACACACACACACACACACACACACACTCCTTCTAAGCTAGGAATGCAATTACAAGTAACTGATAATTGTTTTATATTTTAGAAAACATGTAGTATTTATATTTATGTCATCTGACCTACACAAAAATTCTGAGACGGTAGAATACTCATTTGTAACTTTAGAGCAAAAGTAACATGTCTGGAACATAGGGAACAGAAGAGAAATATGGCACAAAATCGTGACTTAGGCCCGGCTCAGGTTATGTAGGGCTCATAGCTCTTTGTAGGACTTTGGTGTTATTCTAAGGGATTGGCAAGTCAACTGGAGCATTTTAAGAAAGGCAATGATATGGTCCAATTTTTATGTTTTTAAAATCACTTTGATAACCCTGTGGTTACTAGGTTATGGAGAAAGCATGGAAGTATTTCCTAGGCATTTGCAATAGTCTAGTGAGAAGTAGTGACACACATACAAGTTCCTTTGGTTTTAGTCTTACATTGTCCAGTCATTTCCAAAGTTATTTAGGTCAACCTCTCTTTTTCTCCACCTTCTTCAGTGAGGTTACATTATACATTTGTAATACAGTTAAATTCTCTTGTCACAGTCTGCATTCCATCGTAGGATCCCCCATCTTCTGGTTGATTTTTTAAAAATTTGCATATATTATGGCTTACTCTTCATGCTGTGGAGTTCTATGGGGTTTGACAAATGGATAGTGTCAAACAGTATCATATGAAATAATTTCTTACCTCTTAACAAATCCTGTGTCCTTCACCTAGTCTTAGACAACCTGCTTCCTTCTCTAAACCCTGGCACTATTCATCTCTTTTCATCTCTGTACTTTTTTCTTTTTTTAGAATATTACATAAATGTAGTCACAGAGCATGCTATCTTATAAGACTGATTTCTTTCACTTACAAATATGTACTTAAGGTTCATCCATGTTGTATGGATTTATAGCTTGTTTCTTTTGATCACTGAATAATATTCCATAGCGTAAATCTATAACAATTTATTTATTCATTGTCCTACTGAAGGTCATCTTGGTTGCTTCCAGTTTTGGGCATCTATCACTTTTTTCAACCTAGCATGGGAAGTCACACAGCATCCCTATTCCATATACATTCTTTCATTAAAAGTAAACACTAGCGCAAGCCCATTTTCAAATGGAGAGGAATTCCACATTTTGTAGAAGGAATATCAAAGTGTTTGTGGAGATGCTGTAAAACCACCTCAAAATGATAAAGTAAAGAAACCTCAACTATCCTCGGGGATTTTGTGACTCTCAAATCTCAGTTGATAGATGTATTTGTTTTATATTGCTGTATATCAAATTGCCACAAATTTAGTTACTTAAAACAATATCAACTTATTAGCTCACCATTCATCATCTCACAATCAGTAGATCAGAAGTCTGGCATAGTGTGACTGGTTCTCTGCTCAGTGACTCACAAGGCCGAAATCAAGGTGTCTTATCTGAAGGCCTGGGGAAAGAATCCCCTTCCATACTCAGAATTTCAGCTGGATTCGTTTCCTCCCACCTATAGGATTGAGGTCCCTGTTGTCTTGCTAGCTTTCAGCAGGGGGCTGCTCTCAAGTCCTAGAGGATACCCACCTCCGTTGGCATTTCATAACATAGTTGTTTATTTTATTCCAAGTCAGAGGGCTGCATCTCTTGGATTCCTTGCTCTAGCTTCCGCTGTATGTAAAATTAGTACCCAGACTTAAAAGGCTCATGCAACTAAGTCAGGCTTATGCAGATAACTTCCCTTTTTTAAACTTAACTCTGCCATATAACATAACCTAATCACAGGACTAAAATCCATCATATTCATACTGTAGGGATTATGCAAGGGAATATTGCACCACAGGAAGTGAGGATCTTGGGGATCATCTTAGAATGCTGACTACCATAGTTATGGATTAAATTTAAAATAGATAATATATTTGTCCAACTGATGGAGTGTCATAAAGGAGAATCCATTTGAGCATGCTTTCCTGAGTGGAAAAGTAGAAATTCAATTAATTGAAGGAAACTACTGAGAAATCTAATTGAAGTAAAATACTGAGGTATGCGTGGGGAAACTATGAATATAATCATTATAAGGTGGAAACTGTACTGATTTTCAACTTTTAGACTCAACTCACAGATAAAGCATAGAAGCTTTATCATAATGGTGGAATAGAATTTAAATGTCATCAATCTTGACAATGTAAAAGTCAAAGAACAGTTGACCCTTGAACAACATGGGTTTGAACTGCATGGATGAGTCTACTTACACAGGGATTTTTTTTTCTTTTTCAGTAAACATACAGTCAGCCCTCTGTATCCCTAGGTTTCATATCTGTGATTCAAGCAATGACAGATCAAGAACAGTATTTCCGATCCATGATTGGGAATCCGTAGATGCGGAGGACAGACAGGAACATTTTGGTACCTGTGGGGCTCCAGGAACCAATCTGCTGTGGATACTGAGAAATGACTTAAGTTTTGGGGGAGTTAAAAGTTATACGTGGATTTTTAAATGCATGGAGGGGGTCAGCACCCCTAACCCCATGTTGTTCAAGAGCCAATTGCATAGCTCACAGGAATTAGTGAGCAGAGGAGTGATGAGACCTGAAGAAGTGATTATGGGCACTGATATACTTACTTAGCAAAAAACGGGTTCAGCACGTACTGTGTATTGTTGAGAAACAAATCAGAGGTTTAAAAAGGGGTTGGCAATTTTTTTTTCTTTACAGGGCATATTAAATATTTTAGACTTTGTCGGTCATATGGTCTGTGTTGTAATTACTCAGCTTGGCTATTGTGTTATGAAAGAAACCACAGACAACCATAAACAGATGGATATGGCTCTGTTCCAACAAAACTTGATTTGCAAAAAAAGATGGAAAGCTGAATTTGGCCTACCAGTCATAGTTTGCCAATCTGTGGTTGAAAGCACATTCCTTAAAAACATTTAAAAATGCCACGCTATGACTTTATTGAAAAGAGGTGGGAATAAAGCAGATTTTTAAATAATCTAAATCTTTAAAGTCATAGTATAACAAGCAATATATAATGCTTACTGTTGATAAATAGCAATATGAACATATTGTCTAGAGAAAATGGAGATAACAGTATATCTAAGGACAGAAATTACAAATGATTGTTTCTGTGGAGTGTGATTCAGGTGGAAAAAGATAGGTGAGGGGCTATTGCTTTTAAGCATAAACTACTATACTATGAGATTTTAAAAAATTTTGTATATTATTTTGCTATAAATTAAAAAAAATAATCTGAATGAAACAGATTTGTAGACAAATCCTCCACTTACTAAATTGATTAAGATGCACTAATTAACATTTTTATTATTATTACTATTCAAATTGCATTATTATTGAGAATATATTTTATATTATTAATAAAGCTATAGAAAGATTTTATACAATTCCATGTTAAAATTTAAGATAATATGAAACAATATTGATAGAGCTTCTCTGAATAACTAGCTTTGGTCATATTTTAAAAAAGTAAAACAGACTAGTAATTAATGACTTGTCCTTACTGAATCTATTCAGGTTTCTCTTTCAAAAACTCAACCACCATCCTCTGAATACAGCTTTGTAGAAAAAGAAAAAATGTAGAAAAAAAATCAATTTCATGTTGAAAAATTTCTATTATATGTTCTCACCTTCAAGATTTATGGTGATTTTCTTGTTTTACAGTTTTCTTAGAGATTCTTAGCAGTGGTACAGCTATCTCATCTGTGAATTTCCCTGAGAACTCAGTAATTTACCATGATGTCATTTGTCCTGGTCAGAGATTACATTTTAGTGTAACAGCCTGTTCTGTTTGATATCCTTATCCTTAAGGATGTCCATTCCCCTTATTAACACTTATTTTCCACTTTTTAATATGAAGACCATTCTTCTTTATATAGGAATGGAATAAAAATATGAGACAAGTAGTTTCATTTTTTTCTTTGACTTTTATTCATTTGATTGGCTGTAGGCAATAAATCACCACTTTCTTTGTTGCACGTCTGAACATGTATGAAACATGAATTCCACAAAGTTATTTTGTTGAGTTAGAGGGCACCACATAATTTCAAATTATTACTTTTATAAAATTTTGGGATATGAGTTAGTATCCATTGGAGAGTATTTTATTAAAAACCATTAATAATAAAATCAGCGCATCATCAAATTAACAATTTTTATGAGTACCATTAATTTCGTTAACATACAAATTGTTCTTCCTATGACCATATGATTAAGGGAAATAAAAACATAATAAAAGTACTCATGGGAATTAGAAAACTGGTTCAAATTAACCTATTACAGTTTTGTTTTTACAAGTGTTTTCACTATTTGGAGACATATAATATGTCACTCAATTTTAGCAAATGCAAACCAATGTTAATTTTCCAATAGAAATGAAAAGTGTTCTTTCTTAAGGATGACTGTTTAAACTATACTTAAGTACAGTAAACTGAAGTTTTCTTAATTACTTGACTTGAACTTCCCAGTAATATCTGTAACAGTAATTGTAACAAAACTATCACATATGACACGCTTACCATTTATCAGGCATTATGCTATGTACTGTACGTTTGTTGTGTTTTTGTAATTCTCTCAACACCCTATGAGTGTCATCTTTTTCAAATGTACTAGAAAACTTGGGTCTGAGATATTAAATATTTTGCCTTATAGGATAATTGTTTAAACAAAAATCAGGCCAGCATTGATTAAATTTGAAATTAAAAGTTTATAAATTTTCCTGTGGATAAAGGGACAGAGGAGCAGAGAGGAAAGACATATCTCTGAAATAGACTCATAACAAAATAGACTCCTAAGGAGGAACTGTTTGGAGGTAGCCTCTCTAAAGGTTTAGATAAAGAAAGGAAGTCTTTTAGTGTTATGTGAAGCTAAAAGTTTGAGTATTGTAAGTCAAGAGAAGATTTATATTCTTTTAACTAATATTATTTGATTATATAAGAAATAAGAATGAGGAGAAAGACAAGTACCATATGTGTAATCTAAAGAACAGAATAAATGAATAAATAAAATAGAAATAGACTAATAGATACAGAGAACAAACTGACGGTTGCTAGATGGGATGAGGGTTGAGGGATGGGTGAGAAAGGTAAAGGGATTAGGAAGCACAAATTGGTGGTCACAAAATAGTCACAGGGATGTGAAATACAATATGGGGAATATAGTCAATAATGTTGTAAAGACTACATAGGGTATCAGATGGATACTGGACTTATTGGGGGGATTATATAAATGCCTAATCTAAGAAGCTAATATAACATAATATTGAATGTCAACTATAATTAACAAAAATAGGGAATATAGTCAATGGTATTGTAATAGCTGTGTATGATGTCAGATGGGTAGTAGACCTGGGGGCAGGGGGAGGTTATCACTTTGTGAGGGGTGTAAATGTCTAATTATTATGTTGTTTTGTATAACTGAAACTAAAAGAAATAAAAAGAAAGGAGAACTAGAGGAAATCTGGAAGAGAAGAATTTGTAGTTATATTCTTTGAAAAGGTTTAGAAATTATACGAGGCAGTGATGAAAATGGTTGATAGAAAAGAGTTTTAGGTAAAACCACAGAGTGATTGGAAGAGATAAAAAAAATTACCATACATAGGTGGCTCTGAATTACTACATGTATAGACTATCTTAGGTACAAGATAAAACAATGAGGGAATGCTTCTTTGAATAGGTATGAATGGGGTGTATTTAATTTGGAATTTTCAATCTATAAAACTATACACATTGAAGAAAAAAACTTGAAATCATGTAGCCCATTGAACTACATTTAACATAATGTCATGCATTATTCCTGCATTCTCCAACATAAGTGCACACACACACACACACACACACACACACACACCTGCATTCTTTCTCCCTGTAATGGTGCCACTATGTACCTAGTTGCCCAACAAATAAACCTGAGTGTCATTTCATTTTCCCCCTTTCATTTTTGCCCACATCTAAGCAATCACAAGCCTTTCAATTCAACTTTTAAATATATCTACCTTCCTACACCTGGACAACTACCATAGCCTCAGTGTTACTCATCCTTCCCATTGTCTTGTCACCCACACCTCATCCTCTGTACTGCCTCCAAGGTGATATTTCTAACACACACACACACACACACACACACACACACACACACACACACTGATTATATGGTTTCTATATTCACATTCTTCATGAATTACTTATCACCTTTGGGATCAATCCTTTGAAATAGAAGGTTCTTCATACTATGTTGACATTGACATCCTTTCCAGCCTCATTTCATCCCACCACTACCAGCTCCTCCCACTGTTGTACTTTTTAACTTCAGCAAAGCTGAGACAATTTTAGTTGTTTAAACACACTTTACTCTCTCCTAGTTTTACACTTGCTATTCCATTTGCCTAGAGCAGGGGTTGGCAAACTTTTGAGACAGAAGAGCCAATCCTGTCCCTCACAACAATTTAAAAATTATTCGAAAGCCATAAAACAAATGAAATCACCATTATGTGAATAATAGCCTTTAAAAATTTTATAAGTGAAACTATGATAGTTTTATTTTCTTTTTCAATTTTACTTCAGAATCACATGTAGTATCCAAAGAGCCGCATGTAGCTCACGAGCCACAGTTTGTCGACCCCTCTCCTAGAGTATTTTCTCACCTCTGCATGGACTTGTCCACCTGGAGAACTCCTAGAAGTTATAATAACTTGTTCCTCCTTAGAATTTGACCTGAGCAAGCTCACTGCTTCTCCACTGTGCTTTCTCCATGTGCTCTCGACATATCTCCTCTTGTAGTCATCCTGACTTATAATTTATCTTACAGTCTCCTTTGTCCACCACACCTTGCTCTCCTTGAAAGTAGGGCTAAGTCTTTAAATCTATCTGGTAATTTCCATGCCTAGAATAGTGCCTGGGTATTAATTATAACTTTATAAATATTTGTGAATGTTAGATGGATGAAAATAATTTTAGATAAAAATGCCTTTGCTCTAGTGATGACCTCCAGCTAGGTGCTAAGAACCTGATACTGTTTTTGTGTGTGAATATTTTGGGGAGTGTTAGAATGTTTTCTATTCCAAACGTATTTGAAAATATCTGTAGCAAAAATGATTGCATTTACTTTTCACCCAGCACCTGAAATAAAACATGCTTTGCAAGATAAATTTTTATCTTGCTCTTGGCAATCAAATAAAAAGCTACAGGGAAATAAAAACAGAATCTGTACTTGATTCTCTGGGGAATGGAAGCTAGAGGCAGTGCTGAAAGGTTTATTTCTTTTAGCACAGACACTTTTTACCAAAGTGAAAATATTTGGGGCTAAAAAGAAGCATCTCCTCAAGCTGCCTATGATAATGCTTTAATATGGAAGGAAGTGTTCCAGATATATCACCTCTTCTAATATTTTTAAGTGGGTATTAAACAGAGGAAAATATCTTTCATTATTTTTTAACAAGTCTGTATAAACTGAGCTGTTAAATATGCTTACCATCATGTGACTATTATAGCTATATTTCAAAAGTAGTTTTATTCTATGTAGAAGACATATTTTTCCAAAAAAAAAAAAACTGCAACCCAAAGGTTTACGGAAATTGAAACAATCATGAAAAGGTTTATACCATTTAACAACTGCTAAATTCAACAACTGCTGAGTGCACATATATTAAATACTCCATGTTTAAAAGAAAAATACATGACACATGTATATTCTGGGTGCTAATTATGTAACATGTAGCATAGATGTTAGCATAAAAAACTGTAGAACTATAATACTAAATATATGAAATAAATGAGAAAGAAATTGAAGGTGAATTAACTGGATTTTTTGCATGTTATTTTAAAGTTTCTATGTTAGCTGCTCCCCATTGCCATGATTGTTTGTGTACCTGACACTAAAGGTAATGGGACTCTTAGAGACCTAAGAGTGAAGATGAGTGACATCTGCCCTTTGCAGGAGGGCAGGGGCCTCTTTCCTTCTACCTGGACAAATATAGCCATAGATTTCCTTTTTTTTTTTTTTTTTTAGCTGAGCCATCCTGCCACCTGTTGGCAGCTCAGCGGCTGCTCAGCTCGGGCTGGACTCGAACCGCTGTTGCTCAGAGCTCAAACTCTTGAGCGAGCTCTTAACCAACTGAGCCACTCGGCCGGCCCCACTAGATTTCCTTTTTAATATAGCTGATTGAGCAGATTTGGGTGGGACGTGGGGGAAGGATGGATGCTATGGTAGGAGCAGTCTGTGTGAAAGGAGAGAAAAAGAAATCCTTAGAAGTGGAAGGTGAGTGGTTTTTAAAAATATATTCTGTTATTGAAATGTTTGTATAGAATTCCCCTGTTGCTAGTATTCTAAAAGAAAACACAGCACCTGGACATGTGAGTAAAATTTAAAATGTACAACCATGTGAGAAATGCCTCTAAGGATATTTGTGTTGCTGAGCTATACATCCATCCAAGAATCACCTGTGAACTGAAAATACATGGAGTTTCCAATGGCAAGCTTTAAAGAAATTTATATAAAAAGCAAGGGCCCTAACTTTAAGGAAATGGATAAATAGTTTAAAACTTAGCCTACAGATCATTCGTGATCTAAGATTTTAAAGCTTTGGAAGAATATTCATCGGAGGGAGTTTCAATCTCAAAACTAAAATCTTAGTTATTAGCTGAATGTGCATTTTATTAGTAAGATGCTATAAAGATAATTCATCAACTTTTAATCCTTCTGTATATAACATTCATTGATTTAGAAATGACTCTAAAATCATTTAGATAGTTTAAATATAAACAATTATAACACAATCATTAATGCAATGATTTTAAATCTATGTATGAGATGTCAGAAAAGTAATTGTTTTGAATCATTTCATTTAAGACAAAATGAGGTTGTGATTTTCTTTTATCAGGTAAAATTAAGTGGAAAAGTTCAACTTCATCCCTGGAATTCTTACCTCATATTCCTTAAACCAAATGAATTGATTTCTCATTTTATCCACTAAACTTAGGTTGCACTACCAGTTGCTATACTAAGTGGAAACAGTTGTTATAATAATCATTCTTTTAAAATATTAAACACTATAAATATATCAAAATATTCACTGGAGATGCACCAAAGCCAACAATGTAGGAATTGATGGATGGCTCCACCTTTGTGAAATCAGACTGGTCACCCCAGCACCAAGACACCACCGCCATCTCCCAACTCCCCACTCAGCAAAAATAGCTAACATGTATATGGAGTTTTTTTATATCTAAGGAAAGTCGCATAGTGGATCCTGGAATCACCAATACTCTTGTTTGTCCAAGTGTGAAAAGGATTGGCACATACCTTATGAGAGCATATCCTGAAACATATACCTATGCCATCGTGATAATTTTTACTGAGATATCCCCTCACCTTGTTCCAAAAAACTTGACAAAATGAAAGAAGTCAATGTTATAGCTACTGTTTAATTCTGGTGAGAGAAATTAAATAATTATTTATTAAAAGTTTTTCCTTTTGTTTTGGGTACACAGTAGAACATACACAAGTGCCTCTTTATCCACAGGGGTAAATTATAAAACCTCTAATGGATGCCTGAATCCAAGGATAGTACTGAAAAAAAATATATAGTTTTCCTATACATACATATTTATGGTCAAGCTTAACTTATAAATTAGACACAGGAAGAGATTAACAATAACTAATAATAAAATAGAACAATTATAATATTATATTGTAATAAAAGTTATGTGACGATAGTCTCTCTCTCTCTCTGATAACTGATCTAACAACTGAACTGGCTATTAAGTGACTAGCAGGGCGGGTAGTGTAGACAGTGCATATACACTGGACAAAGGGTTGATTCACGTCCTGGGTGGGATGGAGTGGGAAGGTGTGCAATTTCATCCCATTACTCAGAATGGTGCCCAATTTAAAACTTATGAATTATTTCTGGAATTTTCCATTTAATATTTTCTGACCATGGTTGGTTGGCTATGGGTAACTGCATCCACAGAAAACAAACCTGCAGATAAGAGGGTGCAAATATATATTCCCTTGCTATTAAGTATGGTCATGTAACCGGGTTGTGGCAATGGGCAGACGTATTTTATGTCCATAAAAATCTAGTTTTTGTCATTTACTCTCTCCATTCTTTTATCTGCCAGCTATTTGTCTATGTCCAGTGCTGTTTTGGCATCCACATGTTAAATTTTATAAAAATACATCAAATAGAATCTAAAGTCTCAAATCTATTTGACAGAAAAGAATGTGAGGAGACCAACATTCAGAATGGTCAAGTGTCCTACATAATTAAACTGGGAACTTCCAATATTGTATTCCAGTGATGTCTACTACCATATTATTCTTCCTATTTTACAACTGGGGAAACCAACAAGGTCACAGATGCAAATTGCACCTTTTCTGATGAATAGTTTTAGTAACTTTTTTTGAGTATGAGTATGTTCAAGACCACATGTTTCTCTTCTTATATACCTCCTTTGGGATTTAATGGAATTCATTCATCCAGTAAAAAATTATTGAATGCTCAGTATGTGCCAAACACTATTTTAGGTCCTTTAAATACAGTGAAAAATATATAGCCAAAAAATCCTGCCTCATCGAGTAAACTTCTAGATGGTACACTTTTGGTGTAGAGAAGAATTTATTATTAATTACAGTGCAATTCATTAGGCAAAAATGTTTTAATCTCTGGTAATCCTGCACTTCTGTAGTGCTTTCAGGGAAGACCTATGATGTTTGAGGTAAACAGTAGTGGGTGTGAAAATACAAAATGCCAAGCCCTGTCCTCAAAAAACATGCAATCTGAACTGGCAGATAAACCCCACATGCACATAACTTGTATCAGAAACCTTTATGCATCACTTTATGCATCACTGCGATCCTCTCAGTAACACCTTTTTCTGGGACTGTTGTGCACTTTTGATTCCCAGATGCCACTATGTTGGCCAACTCTACATGGGCTCAGACGAAGCTCATGTGAACAGAACCTGACAGTACTTTGCTCCCTGTCCACACTGCTCCCTCACACCCTCCACCCCAGAGCTTCTCTGTCCCTGCTGAGGCTCAAGCTGCAGAGAAAATAGCTCAAGGATGACTGAGAAGGTGGGGGAGAACCTCTCTGAACCAACCCGAGAACAAACTTTTACCAATGGAGCCAGGATCCTGCAAATAATTATTTCTCCTTTCTTCTCTCTGGACAGAGTGTCTGACATGTAGTTGTTCATATGGACTCTATGAGGAAGATTCCTAAAGAACAACCAATTAGTTGTACTTGATACCAAGCAGTACCCGTTTCAGGAATTCACCCTCTTGAATTTAATTTCTTTTTGTTCCCGATGGCTCCCTCTCTTCTCCCCTCACTTCTGCTTCTTTGTGATTACACCCTCAAATTAATTAGTAGCATATACATTTTGGCTTCCGTCTTCATTCTCTAGGAACATTTAATTATTACAGATGGCAGGATGTGGTAATGAGTACAAGAGAGCTGCGAATGGTGTGATGTGAGGGTATAAAAACAGAAGTTTTTTTTTTATTAGGTGTGGTTTCTAAGTGTGTACAGAAAGCGACAAAGGGGAGGTGGAATTTTAGGTTTCGTTTGGAAAGATGAGTATAATTCTATCAGGTGAAGATGGGTACCACGGGCGTTCCAGGCTGAGTAATGGTACAAACAAAAGTATATACAAGAGTAGTAACCTAGGACAGATTCTTTAGGAGAAAGTTGGAGGTAAGGCTGACACATCAGATAACTGAAAATCTTGAAAACTACAGATACCAAATGCCAGAGATCATATACTCTTCTTTCAGGCTGCCACAGCTGATGCCACGTCAACAGGAAGCCAGAGCACCAAGGAAGGGACAGGGAATGAGAGTGAACCAAGGTTGAGAAGCCTGCCTCTCAAATTTTTATCCTGCATAAAAATTTTCCGGAAGGAATTCTTGGCCCTCTCCTCAGATATTCTGATTCAGCAGGTCTGGGGGTGGGGCCTCAAGTCTTTATTTCTATTAAGTTCCCAGGTGCTGCTGATATGTCTGTTCAGAGACCACACTTTGAGTAGCACTGATTTAGAAAAGGTCTATCCTTTGTATATATCAGTCCTAAATAAAGGCACCTCAGGTCTGTGTATTTCTAACTATAGAAAATGGCCTCTTTAGCTATCCTTAAGTGCTTCCTGGATACATGTGCGTTTCGGGTGGGTTAAGACATTTACTTTAAGCAATTAATACAAGTATCGGATTTGTGTGTAACTCTGTGGTTGGTGCTGATAGAAAAACCTCGTGAGCTAAGCCTGAGATCAAACTTTTCTAATTAACTCAACGCTGATCCTTTCTATAGAGAAGACCAGGTTCCTGCTGGGTAAAGGAAGTTTTGATGGACAGGAAGCATCCAGATGCATGTGAGAAAGATCATGCTCTAAGTAACAGGGACCCTATATAAGAAAGATTAACAGTGGGAAGGCATCAAAGATACCCTCATCTTCCTGTTATTTTTCTGACTTTCTTTCCCTTGATATTAGCCAAAAGGGTAATCAGTCTCTGGGTAGATTTTAAATACAAAGAAAAGGCAGAGTGTGGTGTATGTAATCCAGAATTTATCCACTGATCTCTCATATTCCTGGCTCTCATTCTGAGGGCCACACCTCTAGACCCAATAGGATGGGATAAAGCAAGTCGTGTGGTATACGGTACTATTGAGGGAACTGGGGATACTTGCCTTGAAAAAAAGATTCATTTTGCTTATGCATGTTGGGTATGACAAGTGCTTTTTTCCAAAGGCTGTTATATAATATACTAGAAGAAAAATAAACAAAAGAAGAGTAGTGAATGGATCCAACATTAGTAAATCTGTACACAGTGGAATATACTGCTGCTTGGTGAGGAAGAAAGTTCTTTATTATTGGAGCTGTTCGAAGTAAGTCAGGTTAATAGACTATTAATTAGAAATGCTTTTTACAAAGGTTTGGAAAGTCCTTTGTCAATTTTAAGTTGACAGGGACAATGAACATTTTTTCCTAACTGAAGATTTGCATAAATTTCAGAAGACCTGAATTTATAGGTGAGTATTCCATTTTGTTCACAGTATGAGAGACCCTACAGGTCAGTGATTGAAAAGTTAATTTGGGAACCAAAAGGGCACCTCCCCCCATGGTACTGAATCTACATTAAGCACAGCACGGGCCATGAACACTTAAAACCCTTAGGGGGAACTAATCATCTCATTGCTCTCTAGGTCTGCTTGAAATTATCAGGTCTTTTGCACACTGTGTCCTGCAGTGTAAAGAGAAATTAATTGATGGTCGAATAAGTGAGAGCAGAAAAGGAAGTCTGCTGTGATGAGTTAAGAATAAATAGCATTTCATTTTCTTGTAGTGTCCTTTAACTTATGTTCATGAAGAGCATTGGTAAATTTTCTCAACTAGAATGTAAACTGTTTAAAAAGGTTGTAATTGGTGACTTCACTAGAGTAAAATAATTTGTCTTGTTGCTATTGAGAATTCTTCACCTGGCATTCTATTTGCCTTACCTTCTGGGCATTTTCCCTTCATTTGTTTTTTAAACACTCTCTAATTTGTTGCTCTTCAAATAATCTACATTGCTTTTCTGGATCATTTTCTTTTTAAACATTGACAACTATTGGGTTGTTGGAAAAGTCATGACGTATTTTTTCTGTTTTTTGTTGCAAAAATGCATCATGACTTTTCCGACAAACCAATAAAAACTGTGTTGTCTTCTAAGCAGCCAAGTTATGTAGTACTATGGTAGCAATGACAGTATATTTATGCAATTTGCAAGATAAGGCCAGAGTGGAGCCTGAGGAACAGTTACACAAATGTCAATAAATAAATTCAAAGGCTATTAAAGTAATGTTCATTAAGTTTTCCCCATCTAATAAAAACAATTAAACATGGATTTCCGATTGCAACATCAATTTAATTAACTCATTCATTAACAGGAACCCACCATGCTCATATAATTTTGCTAAAAAGTTGCAGGTTACATAAGGAACTTTAAGTTTCTATTGGTGGATATTTAGCTGCATGAGTATTAAGGAACAAAAATATTACATATCTCCTCTATCCTCTAAAATTCCAACCAAAATTATATATATCAGGTTTTTTGGCTACATTTCTGACAAGGCTGGCCTGGAGAATCTGGTTTAGATGTGGAGAAACGTTCTGCCTTTTGAGGCTCCTGTCCCCTCCACCTCCTCCACTCCAATCTACTTGAGATGACATACCTGAAGGAGAATTTGTGTCTGCAGAGCAGATACAATGATCCAGAATCCCTGTCTCACATGCAAGGAGTCCAGACAGCTGGATAAAGTGTTATGGCCTGCAGATCTGTCCCTAATGACATGCCTGGAAAAAGGAACACCCTGATGATAGGAAAGAAGAAAGTCTGGGGTTGAGCAGAACAGGCTTATTTCCTTCTCCCAATCCCATGAATCAGGGCAGCTCTTTCTCTTCTTTGATGGTGGTGGTGGGTGGATGAGGGTGGAGGGTTAAGAAATGCCATGGCTGCTCACTTTCAGTTTCTCAATGATGTACTTCCCTGCTTTATGGGCCAAGATAGGAGAGTGGAGAATAGTACTCCCTTCACTAAGTGTGGTCACTGCACCAGCTGCCACCTTAGAGCATGGGATCTCCTGAGAGGAAGGACTGTTGCCGAGTCTCCAGGAAAAGCATTTCTGAGAACAATAGGCCTGACAGGAATCTCCTTGGGGATAGATGTCCTGTTTTAAAAGCTGAGTCACCCATAGTGCTTTGGGCAAAGCAGAGGTTCAATAAGTCAGGAACTGTGAATCTTTAATTTGTTTTGCTTTGTTCAGCCTTGCTTAGAGTCATGGGACTTAAATTTAAATCACTGGACATTTAATTATAGTGGAAAAGAAGGGAATCAGAAAACCTCCCTAGTTTCCAACCTTAAATTTACATGTCAGTACAGTAAAGGTACCCTGAGAAACCCATTGGTGGCACTATGGAGTTAGGCAACTAATCAGCAAACTCAGCAATCAACCACTATCTATCTGAAAACCCAAGGGAGCAATTACCTTTCATGGAATAATATGTAAATAAAACTGTAAATGAAAGCTGTACTTGAACTATCTATAATCAGAACAATTAATTTCAAAGTACCCCATATTATTTTGTCAGTTAAATTAAATGTCTCACACACAGGCATGAGCATACACACACACACACACACACACACACACACACACACACACACTGCTAGAACAAATACCAATGTACACATTCCTATACTTTGAGACTACTCATCAGCCTCACCTAGATCGCATTAGCTTACAGAAAACACAGGACAAATTTTAAGAGTAAATTTGTAAAATTATGAATAGAAAGAGGTGCAATGCTGTGAATTTGTTTAATTTGTGTGTTTCATTACAAAAACTAGTGCTAAGACAAAATAAACATCCATGTACATATGAATGAAGTTGACTCTGTTTTTGGAAATAAACATGAAACAAACTACAATGTTTGTTATTTCTGCTCAGAGAGATTAAATGGTTAGTTTTGGATTTTATTTTTCTGCTGTTTTAAGCTATCTTCACAGCTTCACAGAATCTGTATTTTTAACATCTTTGATTTTGGTAATAAGGTGATGGATAGTCTTATGTGTTGAGGTATAGTACTTCCTTGAGCAAATCTCTGTGTTCTAGTGTTTTGTTTAGGTTTGTCTTTTCAACCCTAGCATTCTTAGCAAGCAAAATGGCGTTAAACAACCAAATAACAACATCATTAAAGACCACATACACTTTTAGAGACTAACAAAATTAGAATACCATTTAAAAAAATGTTCAGAACAGGGCTAATAAACACACTCCTAAAAATATCTTCCATTCTCTCCAAATTATATTCCTCTAGTGATAACTCTAATTAGTGAAACAGAGATTCTTGCTTTTTTGGCTAAGTTCTGAACAACATCCACCTCTAAAGACACATCCATGTTTTCAGTTTTTGCTCAGAATAAAGAGAAAAACACACTTAGTGCTTAGGTTGGACATGTTTTAACTTATAACTACCTGCACTATGGAGATGATCAAGACAATATAGGACTATAGTTTTGTATATTTTTTAATTTTTTAAAAATTATTTTCAAATGTAAAAAAACATAATGATTAGACATTTACACCCCTCACAAAGTGATCATCCAAACAAGTCTACTACCCATCTGGCACCATACATAGCTATTACAATACCATTGATTGACTAAATTCCCTATGCTGCCCTTTACATCCTGTGATTATTTTTTTAATTACAGTTGACATTTACATTATATTAGTTTTAGGTGTACAGTGTAGTGGTTAGCCATCTATATAATTTATGAAGTGATCTCCCAATAAATCTAGTACCCATCTGATACTATACATAGTTTTTACAATATTATTGACTAAAGTCCTCATACTATATTTCACATCACACTGACTACTTTGTAACTTACCAATCCGTACTTCCTAATCATTTCACTTTTCTTACCGCAGCCCCCCACCCCTCTTCCATCTAGCAACCATCAGTTTGTTCTCTATCTATAAATCTATTTCTATTTTGTTTGTTTATTCTGTTCTTTAGATTCCACATATAAGTGAGATCATACAGTGTTTATCTTTCTCAGTCTAACTTATTTCACATTAGCATAATATTCTCCAGGTCCATCCATGTTGTTGCAAATGGTAAGATTCTATTCTTTTTTATAGTACAGTAATACTCCATTATACATATGTACCACAATTTCTTTATCCAATTGTCTATTGATGGCCATTTTGGTTGTTTCCATATATTGGCTATTGTGACTAGTGATGCAGTAAACATAGGGGTGCATATATCTTTCCAAATTAGTGTTTTGGACTTGTTTGGCTAAATATCCAGGAGTGGAATTTCTGGGTCATATGGTAGTTCTATTTTTAATTTTTTGAGGAACCTCCATACTGTTTTCTATAGTGGCTGCACCAATATGCAATCCCACCAATAGTGCACAAAGGTTCCCTTTTCTCCACATCCTTGCCAACACTTGTTGTTTGTTAATTTATGGATGATGGTCATTCTGACAGGTTTGAGGTGATATCTCATTGTGGTTATTTGCATTGCTCTGACGATTAGTGATGTTGAGCATCTTTTTATATGTCTAGTGGCCATCTACACATCTTCTTTGGAGAAATGTCTATTTAGGTCCTCTCCCATTTTGTATTGGATTTTTTGTTTTTTTGGTGTTGAGTTGCATGAGATTTTTATACATTTTGTACATTAACTCCTTCTCAGTTGTATCATTTGCAAATACCTTCTCCCATTCAGTAAGACGTCTTTGCATTTTGATGGTTTCCTCTGCTGTGCAAAAACTTTTTAGTTTGATGTAGTCCCCCATTTGTTTATTTTTTCCTTTGTTTCCCTTGCTTGGGGAGATATATCAGGAAAAATATTTCTAAGGGAAACATCTGAGAGTTTACTGCCTATGTTTTCTACTAAGAATTTTATGGTTTCATGTCTTACATTTAAGTCTTTGATTCATTTTGAGTTTATTCTTGCATAGGGTATAAGAAGGTGGTTCAGTTTCATGTTTTGCATGTATCTGTCCAGTTTTCCCAGTACCATTTATTGAATAGATTGTTTTACCCCAATGCATATTCTTGCTTCCTTTGTCATAGATTAAATGACCATGTAGGCATGGACTTATTTCTGGGCTCTCTATTCTATTCCAAGGACATGACAAAAAAAGAAAACTATAGGCAGACGTCCTTGATGAACATCAATGAAAAAATCCTTAACAAAATATTAGCAAACAGAATTCAGCAATACATTGAAAAGATCATATGCCATGATCAAGTGGGGTTTATTCCTGGCATGCAAAGTTGGTTCCATAACTGAAAATCAATCAACGTGTAACACCACATAAACACAATGAAAAATAAAAATCATATGATCATATCAGTAGATGTAGAGAATGCATTTGACAAAATCCAGCATCTATTTATGATAAAATTCTCAGCAAAGTAGGAATAGAGGGAACACATGTCAACATAATAAAGGCCATGTATCCATATATGACAAACCCATAGCCAATATCATACTCAATGGGGAAAAGATAAAAGCATTTTCCTTAAGATCAGGAATAGGACAAGAATGCCCACTTTCACCATTTTTATTCAACATTGTACTAGAAGTCTCAGCCACAGTAATCAGAAAAGAAAAAGAAACAAAAGGCATCCAACTTGGAAAGGAAGATGTAGAACTGTCATTATTTCTAGAAGACATGGTAGTATATATAGAAAACCACAAAATTCTATAAAAAACCAACTATTAGAACTAAGAAATGAATTTAGTAAAGTAGCAGGACACAAAATTAATATTCAGAAATTGGCTGAATTTTTATACACCAATAATGAACTATCAGAAAGAGAAATTAAGAAAACAATCCCATTTACAATTACACCAGAAACAATACCTAGGAATAAATTGAACCAAAGAAGTAAAAGACACATACTCAAAAAATTATGACATTGAAGAGAGAAATTAAATAAGATACAAATAAATGGAAACATATATCATATTCATGGATAGGAATAATTAATATAGTTAAAATGTTCATACTGCCCAAAGCAGTCTATACATTCAATGCAAACCCTATCAAACCACCAATGGCATTTTTCACAGAGCTAGAATAATTCTAAAATTTATATGGAACCATAGAAGACCCCAAATAGTCATGGCAGTCCTGAGAAAGAAGAACAAAGCTGGAGGTATCATGCTACCTGATATCAAACTATACTACCAGGTCACAGTTATCAAAACAGCATCGCATTGGCATAAAAACAGAGACATAGATCAATGGGGCTATAGCTTCTTTTTAAATGGCCACGCCAACAGAAAACCACCTTAGATGAAATGAATATTTAATCTGTCATTGATTTTAAAAATTTAACCTCACTGCCATTATGCTAATGTGCCATAATCATCAATATGCTAAAAGTTAGCACTGCCAAGAGTGTAAGATAAAGCTGTGGGCATGTGGCTCTGAAACCTGCTATTCCACCACCTTCCAATAAGCCTCAGATGAATTGAACATCCCAGCTGGCAACGCTTTCTTTGTCATTTCTGGCTATATTTTTCATCTCTCTTTCTCTTGCTCTCAGTTTGATTGCAAGCTACTATTTCCTTTTTCTCTTTCATGCTTTCTTATAAAATTCTATTTTGTTGTATATTACAAACAGATATTTTATACAAAAATACCCATGAAAGCAACAAAAACCTTAGAAAGTAGTCTAAAAAATAAAAATGCAGTTCATTTGAAAATATTAGATGCTTAATACAGAACCAACTTCAAGACTTAAAGTTTAGACTGTACTTTTATTACATTATGGAAGGGATGTTGATCAAGAACCAGAATTATATAGTAATGTAGACAACAAAATAGCAACGTTTCTAATATTTTTAAACAAAGTATTTATTAATAAAAAGTTATTTTATCATAAAACTGTGCTTTATTTTAAACAGTATATCAGCAAGAATTTACCATGATATAATGAGGTAATTATTATCAAAGATAATAAATATGAGAATATTGTTGGAGAGTGTTATTGGTTGAATTGTATCCTTACTTCCTCAAATTCAGATGTCAAAGACCTAAGCCCCAGTTGTTCAGAATGTGACTGTATTTATTAATGGGCCTTTAAAGAGGTAATTACATTTAAATGGGATCGTTAGGGTGGTCCCTAATCCAATATGATTGGCATCCTTATAAGAAGAGGAGATTCAGACACAGACATACAGATATGGGGACAACCACATGCGGACAGAACAAGCAGCTGGACATCTGCAGGCCGAGGAGAGAAGTCTCAGAAAAAAACAAACCTGCCAACACCTTGATCTCAGACTTCTGGCTGCAAGAATTATGAGAAAATAAATTTGTGTTGTTTACACCATCCAGTCTGTGCTATTCTGTTATGGCAGCCCAGCAAACTAATACAGAGAGTAATATCTGCCAGGGGAAAGTGAAATTTTGGAAAGGGTACAGAGCTTGTTTCATTTTTTTTTTCCCCTTTAGGCATTTAGGTGTGTAAGACAAATTCTGCTCTTTAAAAAATCAAGATGTATTTCAAAGTTCTCATTGAAAAGGTTACTTGTGTTTTTTATGCCTATAATTTTTCCTCACTTTAGAAAATAGGTTTTGTAGTGGCCTAGCATTTGTATTTGACTATACAAATGGAATTTTAAAAGTGTTCACAAAAAGATAGAAAAAATATTACTCAGTACAGAGTGAGCAAAAAAAAAGATTAAAAAAAAATGGCAGGGGTAGAGCAGGATGGGGAATGAGGAAAGTACCCAGTGAGGGAATTGAGTCAGTTCCTGTGTTTCTGTTGCAAAGGTTCAGGTTCATATGCTAGTACAGTGATGGCCCCTGGTGATTCACAGGGGTACAGTGGCTGCTCAGAGGGCGGCCAAAGGCCAGGGTGTGCATCACAGTCTATGTCTTGCTGAGTAGCACTTTTGCCCTCGGATTTGTAATCTAAAGAGTACTTGCCAGTTGACATTTTTGAGCTGGGGAAATACCAGAGGTTGTTCTGAACTTTTTTTTTTTTAATCATTCCTTAAATTTGAGTTTGCTTCCTGTTTTTCTATGTAAGGTGTAAGTTTCATCTTAAAATAAATAAATAACAGTAATATCTATGATCAGAATTTTGCTCAGAATTCTAGTATAGAATGCCATGTGGATAGCACAGAAACAGGATGAGGGATTCTTTCAATAATGAGATAATAAACATACTATACTATAAGAAGGATCGAAGACTGCCCAATTTAAATTCTATTCTAACTGACCTGATGATAAATACATTTTTTGATCACATAAAGCCAAGAGTTAAGTACATATATAAAAGCAGAATTAAGTTCCTTTACCATAAATAGCTTTTGGTGAATTCAATTATAATTGTTTTTCTAAATGTTATTAGTAATTACTACTAAACCCTTAATATTTACAGGACTTTGCCACTCAGTAAAATGTTACCACTTTTGTCTAAAAGTAGAAAATATGTGTTAACTTTATTGACCAAATGGAATTTGATCTCTTGAGAGACTATGCACAATGTTGGAAGTTGCATTCAAATTAAAGTTTCCCTGATGTAGGCACTGAGTCACTCTTGGCAAAGTATTATTGACCTTTGCTGAGGAACAACAAAACACATGGCATTACAGAAACACAAAAGGAGCAACTTATTATCTCTAATTGAAGGTTTCCAAAATTGATGTCACCTGAATTCTCCCTAAATTTTGAAAGCACTTCACCCCCCAAGTCTTCTGTCATTTTATCCATGGGTGTGCCTGTGTTCCTGCTGGAATAGATTCAATGCGTCAGCAAAAACATTCCCCTTTTGATGATGCTAATCTAAACACATCTGGCATCTGTACATATATTAGAGCATATTCACACTTGCCAATTAGAGCGCATTTCTACCTCCAGGGCAGTCAGTACAGGCCCGCTGAGGTTGTCCAATCACAGATTAACTCTTTCAGGCCTTTAATTTCCTGTCTGAACAACCATACATTTATTGAGTATTTCTGTGAACTTTTAAAGCTACTGAGTCATTTAAGAAATGTTTCCCATGTTGTATTCTGTTTTGTGTTGTCCACTATTTCTCTAAAAATGTCTACTTTTTTGCTCTTATTTTTAAAATTTATTACAATAAACTCCACAGAAGAATTTAACATAAGTCTACCATCCAATGTGTCTCTCTGTGTTTGTTAAAATATATTCTCTGCATTTACAAGAAAAAAATCTTCCCAAGAAAGTAACAGCTCGAACAAGCAGGCTAAAACTTGAATCATCTCCTGAGAAGTCAGAATGCTATGACATTCTAAATAACTTTTGTGTTTGGCCTTTCTGCTTTGCCACCTGACGGCAAGAATTGATGACCTCTACATATATTGACAAGCCCTGAGTGCGTAAATTTTCCTGAGGCATTATGGCACTTTTGTCTCCAGTAAGCAAATATAAGATTACTCTTCAAGGAAACTCAGACGTCCACTTGGAGAAATTGCAGTGTGGTTGAAGTATGAGTTAAAGTACTCTGTAATTGCTTCTCCTTAAAAAACAACTGTTAAATTAGAATGCATATTTTTTTAATTCCTGTGTGTGTGTGTGTGTGTGTGTGTGTGTGTGTGTGTGTGTTACTTAAACTAGAAATTACTGTTTTCAGATTTCTTCCTAAAATTCTCTGGCTATTCAGGTAGCCCCTGACATTATAGAATTTGCTAAGAAATCCAGATGACAGGCACTCTGCTGGCTCCTCCCTTGCCTGACACATTTATGTTAAATGCTCTCATGGATAATTCAGAAGCTATGCCCCTCCCCTATTCAAGAGATACGTTTGAAAGAGGAGATCTGAGTTTCACTAGTTGAAAACTCTGATTTGGCTTTAACTATAGAGCAAAAATACCCTCTGAATCCATATAAATATAGTGACTTTTGTGTTTCTGACAAGACTTAAGCTTCATTGCTATGGCATTAACTGGGATACTGTGGTAACCATAAACTGCTAACTAGAAACTACTAACTCCCTGAAAACAGCTGCCATGGAGCTGTAGAATATTTTCCTTAGACTTCAAAGCATTGACATTTTAAGGAAAAATCAGCATTCTTGGCACAGTAGAGCTTACTCAACTAAAATGTCTTATATAAACTATTTTCATGCATGAAAACTTTAAATGTAAATAAATGTATTGTAAGTGACTCATACTCTCAAAAATGATATAATTTTATATGACTTATATTACATATCAAACACTATGGTAACTATAAAGGGCCAGTGCTTCATATGAAATATTTAAAAAATTATGCTATGAAAATAATGGACCATGATCACATCTGCTGGGTCACTTAGCTGAAAGAAGAAAAGAAAGAATATCAGCCATGGAATCAGAATCACCGGGATATGGTGCTGGCTCTGATTTAGCAACTGTGTCCTTTTGGGCAGATACAACTGGGAAGCTGCTTTTTAGATTGGGTTGGTTTCCATTATGGATGCTAGTACTCCATATCAAAAACTCTCATTTAGTGTCTCAGTCAAAAGGTCAGCTGGCTGGCTTACTCCACAGGAGCTACACACAAAGCTCTGAGTGACATTTAATGGATGTCTCTTGGAGAAATAATTTAGAAAAAAAAGAAGTCTAATATTCATAGAAATAAATGAGATGATATTGTACTTATACAACAAAAAATAAAGATTTGCCAAAATCCATGCAATCATGAGTTCTTAGAATTAAAAAGAATATATGAGAGTTGATGCTAAAACTTTCAAAGGGCTGGAAAATAAAACTGAGAAGACAGTTAAAAATTTAAATAGAGGGGAAAGTGGTTAAAATTTAAGAGACATCAAGCACCAATACAGGAGGTGCAATACTCAACAGAAAGGAAATTCAGGGGGAAAGAAAAGAGATAACTGAAGAGAATAAAACATCAGCATACAAAAGGAATAGGTGAATAAATAGTTAGCAGAACTGAAGAAAGATTCAGCCTTCTGACTTATGCTACTAAGTATCAATAGGATGAAGGGAGACAGAGCCCCTCCTCTCCCCAGCATACATTCTCATGAAACTCCACTAAATATAAGGAGAAGACTCTTAAAGTTTCTAGGTGGAAAAAAGAAAAAAAAAGATCATCGGCAAAGAAAGAAGTATCAGAAGAGCATTGCACTTCTCATTAGCAATGTCTTACTGGGAGAAGATAATAAAGCAGTCTTAAAGTTCAAAGAGAAAGTTATTGTGAACCTTTAATTATATACCCAGATAAACTACGATCTGAAACGATATAATGAAGCATAAGGGCCAGATACAAACATTTTCAGAAACACAAGCACTCAGAAAATTTACATGATGTGCATTGTTCCTGAAACTGTTACAGAGGTCCAATACAGGCAAAATATAGGCTCCACAAAAGAGTAGAACAAACTCAAAAGCTCAGTGAAAGGAACTCTTAGGATGACAGTTTGTCAATTGGTCTAGACAAGCTTGTCCACACGGAGACTTGATAACCTTTTTATGCAGATCAATTTAGCTTTTAACCTGTGTTCAATTTAGGCATCAGGTCTATATTCATATTCAAACTATAAACAAAAATAAATTTACTTTAGGGCCATATTCATAACTGTATATAGTATGAACAGCAACTGGCATTTTACTTTAATCACATAGCCCAGATGGATTTTTTAGGAAAAACTCCTATAGTCATGGTTACAGAGTCGCCGCAGATGTTCTGAATGTTTTAGTATCTCCTAATTAAATAATCTACTCAACTCAATTGTCATCTGCGCATTAAAATTTAGAATAAACTGATAAAAAGGTTTTTATTTGTTGTAATTGTTGCAGTAAAGACATGTGCATACTGGTTGACTAAGAATTTCACTTCTAATGGCTTCTCATAAAAATACTCATAACTGAACAAGTGAAAAAATTGATTTCAATAATTTTTATTATAGTATTCAATGTATTCACTCAATAAATACTTGAGACACTGAGCATTTGTCATTTAAAAACTGTGGAAATAAAAGAAAGAAAACAAGCCAAATATATAAAAATAAGTTATAGGATTAAGAAAATTATATATATATATATATATATATATATAT
>NW_017731451.1:1592953-1597498 GCF_001890085.2 Hipposideros armiger | reverse complement strand
TATATATATATATATATATATATATATATATATACACACATACATACAGTGAGGTAACATTTAATCATTAAGACTGATGATAGTATAGAACTATATTTATTAAAAATGAGAAGTCCCCTAATATATGTTTAAAGGAGAAAAGCAAGTTACAAGATGTTATATAGTCTCTTTTATATAAATAGATAACAGAAAGATTGGTTGATAAATAAACTGTCTTTGTCCTAATTATTCACAAGTTCTCTATTCTTCTGGAGTTTATTTTGTCTTGTGACTATCTTCCTCCACAACAGCAGGATGTAGTTTCTTGTCCCCTAACCCCTCCACAAGGGTACCCTTCCTAAAGCACCTTTTGGATAAAAACATTTACCACATGATTATGACCAAATCACTCTTCACTGAACCCTCCCCTCATCATGCTCTGCTGAATCTCTCAGTTTTCTTATTTTCTGCCAGTCATTTTAGTGTCAAGTGTTTTACTTATTTTCTCCTTTAATTCTCACAACTATTTCAATATTGGTACTTTTATGATCATCATATTACAGATGGGAAACAGGCCACTAGCCGATGTCAGACCCTTTTGCCCCATAATGCACCACCTGCACACCTTCCTCTATTCTCTTGCTCCTCGATTGGGTTCATTTCTTCAAGCCTTTGTTTCATCTGGAAAGTAAGTGTCTTAGTATCTGATTAAGAGGGATCATGGTCAAAATGAATGCCTTAGCTTAGCCATTCTAAAGAATATTTTAATTTTAAATGTAGTTCCTTTAGCAAGGAGATTCTCCTTTTGTCCACTCCATTTTGACTCCCCAGCACCTCATGCAACATACTTCCACTCTGACCTACTCTCAATCTAAAAAAATCAGAGTGAGCAAATTGACACCCAATTCTGAAAGGCTCAAGGCCTTGAAATGTGTGTTACTTGTTCTTCCAGTAAATCCATTATAAAGCTAGTTCCTATCCTACAGGTTTTCGAGTAAGTTCAAATAAAAGTCTTCTATGAATAATAAACATTGCTTAATTTTTCATAGAAAAATCACCATACTGCATGTTTTTCTAATTTTTGAAGAGTCATTCTTGATTGAAATTCTAAATTCATAATGTTTCTGGGATAGTTTTACCTTTTTCAGAATCCTATCTATTTCTTATACTGTATTTAATTTTTTAAAGTTAATTACTATATCCACTTGAGATCAGAGCCCTTGGTAGAGTGTTTCTCAGAACTATTTTGATGTTCTGTTAATTAAGTCTCAGGTCCATATGGAAACAAAATGGTTTTCTAACATAATGCATTCCATCTATTTAATATGTATTAAACAGAATATGCCTTAAACAGTTTAATAGCTCATATTAGTAATATTTTAGATGCCAAAAATTAAATAAGTTCATGTTTTATCAAATTCTGTTTTTGTTTTTTTTTTTTAATAGCTTTACCAACAGGCCCCAAATATTTGATGAAGGAATACAGAAATAGTATTATTTGACTCTAAGCTCCTGTTTTCCCTGATTTAATTCAGTATACAGGGCAATCCTCTCCTTATTCAGCACTAGTCACTCTCATACCCCCTCTTGTTTAAAACAGGGACATAATAGGTTTCATTGCTTGTACTAACATGATAATTTTTACATACATATAGGTAAAAAATTGTAACAGTTGTTCAACTGATGCTTTCAACAGAAATGAAAATAATCCTTTGTTTCTGATAAACAATAAGATAAATAGGACAAAAAATTATTCCCTTACTCCCTATGCTAGTCTTACAGAAATGGTAGCTGTTTTCCCTTTCCATCCCCCACCTCCATTGATTCCTACCTCCTGTGAGCCAAGCCCTTTTACTCTGACCTCAGTCGGAGTTAAGGAGATATCCTTAAAGGGCTGCAGGGGGCCGGCCGAGTGGCACATTGGTTAACAGTTGGCTTGGGACGCCAGCTCTGAGCAGCAGGGCCCCAGTTCGGATCCCACATGCAGGCCAGTGACACTATGCCCTCTACAGCTAAGATGGTGAACAACAGCTCGACCTGGAGCTGGGCTTCTGTGAGTCACCGGCGATGGCGTAGGCTGCGGTGGGCTGGCCGGCAGCTAACGTGCACTTTCATGAACTGCCATAAGCCGCTGTGGGCGGCTGTCCGATGGCCAGAGAGTGACTGCCTCACCCGGGAAGAGCGCAATGATAATACCAACATGGGCCAGTGAAGCGACATCCTCCACATCTAGACTGAAGAACAAAAAAAGGACAGCAACTTGTCTGTTCCCCTTCCCCAATTCCCCAACACTGTTCCCTCCAATAAAATCTTTAAGAAAAATAAAATAAAAAAAAAGGGCAGTAGGAGTTGTTGCAGTGATGCTAACATGAAAGGAGAAGTGACCTGAACAGTGTCAGGGCTCTAGATTAGGCCCCAAGAAAGACTGCATAAAAACTAGACAGGGATCTCCTTTTGTCAATATGATCCAGGTTTAGTTCCAGAAATTTTCAATAACTCTTAAGTGCACTGGATCATTGTTTTCAAATACGACAGATAACCTGGGATAAAAGAAGATACTACTTGCTTACATCAGACAAGCATCACTAACAACAGAGGGCGAGTCAATGTAGCCTAAGGGAAGACTTGGCTGCTCACTTTCTCCTGTATTCATATACTTTTAGATATATTTAGCACATTGCCTGAGATTTAGTAGAAATTTCGAAAATATTTTTCTTTTTTTTTATTTATTAAAGTTTATTGTGGTGACAGTGGTTAGTAGTTACATAGGTTTCAAGTGTACAATTCTAGACTGATGTAGAAACCTATTTGTGTCACTCCTTTTAATTGTCAAAACAGTAAACTTAACATTAACTTAAGAATGAAGAAAGGAATGGAAATAAGAAGATGGAAATAGTGATCAGCTTAGAAACGATGTTTCCTCTTCACCATACTTAACTGAATTCTTCATATATCAGGTGGTCTAGTGACTCTTTTAGGAGTGAAGGGACACAAGGTTTGACAGGTCTCCAAAATCACCTGGGTGGTTTTCAGCGCCTCTGCCTGCCCAGGCAACTTGGCTGTTGGCCTGGAATCTGAGCACGTTCAAAGGCACCTGCACTGAAAAGCGTCAGTGATCTCATACGGAGTCAGCGGGTTAGCATCACACTTAGGTGGCACTGAGAACGCAGAGGTAAGCTTCATAGAAATCCCCATTGAGAATTTCCAGAAGCATTTTTAAAGCAAAGAAGAGCTGAGTATTTTTAATGGCAATCTTTATTAAATGGAATAGTTATAAAAAGACATAAAAAGTTGACTTATAGATTAAAAATAAATTTTTACTCTGGCTCTGCCCTTTATTACTTTAATCAAGAACATTAACTCGAGGGGCCTCAGTTTCCTCATCAATATAGTGAGGTGGTTAAATCACATATCTTTCAGGGTTCCTTCCACTTCCAAAGTGTAATTCATCCTAAAAATCACATGTGGAAGTTTCTCATAGACTGACTTTGCCTGGGGAATAAAAATATTTTTTCATGGCTCTATAGCTGTGCTGGACAAAAACTACCCTCAGAGCTGTTGTATGTTAGATGATCTAGTCTGACCCCATCAGAAAATGCCTTTTAAAATAGACTTCTCTAATGCTGAGAAAGGCTTGATGACATTTCTGTGTTTTTTAATTTTAATGCACTTTTTCTCTAACACTCAATTTGTCAAGTTGATTATATTATAATTAATAATCTAAAAGATAGTATGGCGTTTTTAATACCTGTCTCAATTTCTCTTTCTTCTTCCACATCACTCATTAAGTTTTCTGATCATGCTCATTTGTAGGTTAACAGCAATGTAACTAAATTAACAATGATTTTTTTCTGCCTTCTAAAAAATATATATTTGAAGTTATTAAATGGAAACAGATACTACTTAAGCAGCAAGGGAAAACAATGATATATACAATTCCAACCATATATAAACCAACATTGCTCAGACAATGGAGATGAAGGAAGAAAAATTTTGGCCTAAATATTCTATCCCTCAAATTTATTATTCATTACTTGATATTTTCAGTCATGTCTAATTCTACCATCTTAAAGATAGTTGCAGGTATTTTATGGGTATGTACAGTTATCTTTGAATTTGATGTGATAAGTAATGAAAAACACAATTCACTTATAGTCATGTAAATCCTATTGTAAAATAAATTCCCCCTGGGCCGACCAAGTGGCGCGATGGTTAAGAACTGGCTTGGGATGCCAGAGGGCCCCGGTTCGGATCCCACATATGAGAGCCAGTGACACTGCCCTCTACAGTTAAGATGCTGAACAACAGCTCAACCTGGAGCCGGGCTGCCATGAGTCCCCAGCGACAGCGTGGGCTGCAGCCCCTGCTACAGCGGGTTGCCATGGCTATAGTGTGTAGCCAGCAGCCAGCGTGAGCGGCCAGCAGCCGCAGTGAGCAGCCATCCAGAAGCCGGCGACTGATCTGCCTCGCCCCTGGGAAGAGCGCAATGATGGTGCCAACTTGGGCCAGTGAAGCAACGTCCTCCACAACTAGACTGAAGAACAAAACGACAGCAACTTGTCTGTT
>NW_017731451.1:1585136-1590298 GCF_001890085.2 Hipposideros armiger | reverse complement strand
TATGTATGTATATATCCAGAGACCATACTCTTACGTGTCGTGCTATGTTGTCAATGTTGACTTTTTGATCTCATATACTTTTAAAATGTCCTGAAATGGAAGGTGGGGTATAAACAACCACAATCAAATTAACAATGTACATTTTCATATCTATATCTATATCATCTACATCTACATCTATTTATCTCTCTCTGTTACACACACACACATGTGTGTGTATAGTGAATTTCAGATATTTTGTTTAAAAAATTGTACAGGCTCTGGCTCTAAATTATTATATTCCTCTAGAGTAGCGGTTCTCAACCTTCCTAATGCCATGACCCCTTAATACAGTTCCTCATGTTGTGGTGACCGCCAACCATAAAATTATTTTCATTGCTACTCTATAACTGTAATTTTGCTACTGTTATGAATTACAATGTAAATGTCTTTTTGTTTTCTGATGGTCTTAGGCGACCCCTGTGAAAGGGTAGTTCGACCCCCAAAGGGGTTGCGACCCACAGGTTGAGAACCGCTGCTCTAGAGGGTATTGATTTCCAGACAGCAGCAGTTAGGGATAGATCGACTTTGATCAATCAAGGATTGAAATGATTGGTTCCCTGCTTGCAAGTTCTATAAATATTGTATTTCTAGTTTGCCCTAATTTCCCTACATTGTAGTGTTTCAGGGGTTCTTAACTGAAACCCTGGAGCATTTACCAAGGCCTCTTTTCCTTGTCACACCTAAACAACTTTTTGTTTCTTTTTCATCCAGCCCTATAAAATGCCAAAAACTCTGCTTGGCTTTCTGGCCTCTAAGTAGTCACTTTCCACTTGGTGTCTTCCCTTCCTCAGTTCTTTGATGCTTTGGTTTAAGAAAGTGTCTTAAAGAGAAAAAGATACACCAATTATAAGTCTAATTTCTTTATGCTTCCTTTGTCTCTGGAATCTGTCCACTTTGGTAGGTCTTAACTATAATTTTTGTTTCTACAACTTTGTGAGATGGCTAAAAGCTCCAGATTGTTACTTTCCTAGAGAGAAAGAAGTGCCCCCTTGTCAATATATTTTCTTTCTCTTAGTGATGTTGACTCCTCAAGTCATGGCTGTATTGTTTGAGTTCTAATGTCCACAACTACCTGGTATATTTGTGTCAATATTTTTGTTGCTGTTTTATCCAGCTCTTATAGGTTTTCTTGGCCAGTGGGTTGGTTTGATGCGAGCTACTCCTCATTGTTAAAAACAGAAGTCTTAAAGCTTATATCAGTGCTAAAGAAATCAATACAATAACGAATTATGGGAGACTGATTTACAAAAATTTACATGAAAGTGACCAAGAGGATTTGACCACAAACAATACAGCAAAAATGTTTATACAGTAACAGTATATGTTGAAGTCAGTGCAGATAATATACTTGTGATGCCCAGGAGCTGAAAAACTGAGTGTTTAAACCTTTCATATAAGTTGGTATAAGAATATTAAAATCATATAATAGAATAAATATCTGAGTGCCTTGAACCTGTTTGGCCTGGATGGCAGTAGTTATGGGTAGGGGTTAGGAGTGGAATTAAAGAAGGCTTTAAGTATTTGAAGGTTGTAATGGGGAAAGTGGAGAATTGATCTGAGTTGATCTGTGCATCTAGAAAATTCTGGAAGGCAGATTTTGCCTAAAGGGAAAATGAAACTTGTAGTGCTTAAGGGCTATCCAACAAAGCCTTGGGCTCTTCCAGAAAGCACCAAATCACTTAAATATCCAGGTTTATATTAGATGATCACAGGCACAATGTTATAGTGAACATATTTCCATTAGGAAATGAGCTGTATTTGAGTAGAAAAACAACAAAAATAAAAATTTTTACATGTGTGTGCTGTATAATCACCTTAAGTTGAATATGTTTTTAACTGTTATAAGTGTATGGATTAAATGCCTTTATTATTTTCACTTTAATAAGAAAACTGAGGCACAGAGGATAAATAATTGGCGTAGGGTCAAACAGCTGGCAAGGGACAGAGATGGGACTTAAACCCAGACAAACTGTCTTCAGAGATCACATTCTGATGCATTACATTATGCTGTAAGTGAAGAATTTTTTATCTTACATACTTTTAAAGTGTCCTGGAATAGGTGGGGTATAAACAGCCACAACTATATGAACAATGTGTATTTTATTTTTTTACCTTTAGAATAATATAATCATAAATTCCAGGTTATTTGTTATGCACTTTAATGAATCTGTATAAAAAGCAAAGGTTATGACCTGATAGAGTTTATTTTCTAAATAACACACAAGGATATATACAATACTGTAGTGATATATAAAGTTTGCCAGCCTCTCTCTCTCTCCCTCTGTGTGTGTGTGTGTGTGTGTGTGTGTGTGTGTGTGTGTGTAAAATAAGTTGACCATGCATGTAGTCATTTTATATTTTAGTGTAGCATCATGTANAGTGAAGCAACGTCCTCCACAACTAGACTGAAGAACAAAACGACAGCAACTTGTCTGTTCCCCTTCCCCCAATTCCCCAGCGCTGTTCCCTTCCCCCCAATTCCCCAATAAAAATCTTAAAAAAAAAACCCAAAATAAAACCCCAAGATAACTTTAAAATAAAAATTGCCATAGAAACGTGGAGTAATTAATAATTGAATTCTATAAAATGAGTCAACATATGATAATGCTGCACCTCTCTTTCTTATTCCATTATATATTTTAAATGTAAGTTTAGAGAATTTTATTATAAAAAAAGCCATGTGCCCATCACATAGATTAAGGAAATGTTAATATTTTGCATATTTGCTTCAGGCTACTTCCTGCCCCTATTTTACAAGTATACTGGAAGATCCCTATTTTCACCACCCCAATTTCACTTTTTCCTCCCCAGCGATAAGAACTGTGAAATTGCTGTTTAATTTTTTCAGATCTGACAGATGTATAGTTCTAGGAAAAAAAAGTCTTTAAATTATATCCAGCATTTTAAAGATTTGTAAATTGAGAAAATTGGGTAAGATACTTAATCATTACATTTACAGAAATCTAATTTCAAAATGTACTTCATAAGTCTAAATAACATTAAAATAAATAAGATAAAATCAATGCAGGTCAATACAGAACCCTTATTTTATATTCTAGCCTTAGTTTCTTATATTAACAGAAGTATAATTAGATTTGGCTTTTAACCTCACCATTCATTATTTTTTCCAGTTCTTTTTTTTCTCTCATTACTTTTATTTGGATTAATCATGAATTTTAATTTTTTCATCTTTCTCCTCTTTTAGGTTTTACAGCTATACTTTACTTCACTATTCCTCTAGTGTTTACCCTCTTAACACTGAATTAACTAACACTAATTAAACGATAACTATATCAACATTTATCCTTTAATTATCTGCTCTAACCTAACTAAAGAATCAAGTGTAAATTATGACTTTAACTTTTTCCAAGATAATTTAAGAAACTAAAAAACACTCTAGGCCCCTTTACTTGCTATGACACATTTGAGTTATATGTATGAGTACATTTCAACATCAAAATACACTATTATTATTGTTTAACATAAATGTTTATTGAATTTAACCATACATTTACCTTTATCAACGATTTTTATTCTTTTCTGTTTCTCTGTGGTTTCAAGAGATAATTTTCTTTAATCTGAAGGCTTCTCTTAGTATTTCTCTTAATACTCATATGTGTCTTCTGGTTCTATTTAACTTTCTTTCAGCACTTCAAAAATATTATTCCATTGTTTTCTGGTTTGAAAAGTTAACTATGACCATTTTTATTGGTCCTTTATGGTAATATAGGATTCTTTTTTTGGGGCGGGGCGGCTACTGATTTTAAAAAGCTTCTCTTTGTTTTTGTTTTTTTTATTGGGACCATGACATGCGTAGGTGTGCATTTAATTCTTGAGATTCAAAGAGCCACTTGAATCTGTGACTTGAAACTTAAAATTCTTATCCATATGAGCCTCAAATTTAGCTTTTCTATCTTTTCTTCTTTAGCTTCCAATAACATATTTGTTCTCCCTTTTCACTTTCACTGTATTCCACATGTCTATTATTCTCTTTCCTCTATTTTACATCCTTTTTTGTCTACATGCTTTAGCCTGAATGTTTTCTAGTGACCTAGCTTCTAATTTACTAATCTTTTCTTCTTTAGTATCTAACATGATGTTACACCTATTTATTGATTTTATAGTTTCAGATACAGATTTGATTTCAGTTTTAGAATTTTCATTTGATTTTTTGTATATTGTATTTTGGATGAAATTTTTTATACTATTAGTATTAGTCGGTTATTTTTAAATCTATACATTATAACTGTAGATTTAAATCTATATATTATAACTTCAATATCTGACCCACCTATAGCCTATGTTTATTGCCTGGTTTTTCCTCTTAATTTTTCCTTATATCATCATGAACTGTATTTTTTCAGTATTTATATATACATATATATATATATTTATGTGTATATGTGTGTGTTCACATGTACATGCATACATACATATATGTGTGTATAGATATCCATATATATATATATATACATATATCTATTTGTGTGTATACACACACACAAACAATTAAGTTTGTGAACTTTTGCAACGATGTTGCTAACCTTTTTTAGTATCAGAAGGATTATTCATTACGAATTTGTACCAACTGGACAAACTGCTAACCAAGTTTACTATTTGAAAGTGCTGAAAAGTCTGCCTGAAAAAGTTAGATAAAAAACGACCTGAACTTTTCACCAACAATTCATGGCTCTTACATCACAACAATGCACCAGCTCACACGGCACTGTCTGTGAGGGAGTGTTTAGCCAGTAAACTAATAACTGTATTGGAACACCCTCCCTATTCACCTGCTCTGGCCCCCAATGACTTCTTTTTTTACCCGAAGATAAAGGAAATACTTAAAGGACAACGTTTTGATGACATTTAGGACATCAAGGGTAATGTGATGACAGCTCTGATGGCCATTCCAGAAAAAGAGTTCCAAAATTCCTTTGAAGGGTGGACTAGGCACTGGCATCGGTGCATAGCTTCCCAAGGGGAGTACTTTGAAGGTGACCATAGTGATATTCAGCAAGGAGTTATATAGCAGTTTTTCTAGGATGAGTTCGCAAACTCAATTGTCAGACCTCATATCTATATACCTATATATATCTGTATATATATATATATATATATAT
>NW_017731451.1:1575126-1582759 GCF_001890085.2 Hipposideros armiger | reverse complement strand
TGTGTGTGTGTGTGTGTGTGTGTGTGTGTGTGTGTGTGTAAAATAAGTTGACCATGCATGTAGTCATTTTATATTTTAGTGTAGCATCATGTAATTATAATAGTAGTGGACTTACGGAACTTTGACATGTCATTTAATGCACTTTAATGCCTACTTTGACTATACTGACAGGCTTATTAAACTAAGTTTAAAAATATGCTTTTGGAACTTGCCAGGCAAAAAGATTCAAAGGTCCCTTTTGTTATCCAACTTATCATTTTCATAACTTCTGTCAGAATGGTCTCTCTCATTTACAACTGGAATCCTTCAATAGAAACCAAAGCCATATTCCTCTATTGCAATCTCAAATGCAGGCCCATTTCATTTGTTACATGTGTGGACTCATTTGATGCTGGGCAGTTAACAAAAATGGACCATTTCCTAATGCCATTTTAGTAGAACATTTTGTATTCAATCCTTCAGATGTCGAAGACTCAATCCTTAATTTTGCCTCTTATGATTAATGTGAGGACCCAAGTAAAAACTATTTTAACCAAAAGTAAGCATTAGACCTACTATTTTTGAAAGGTTATCAAAATAACATTAAGGTGCTATTCTACCTCAATGCAATTATGACAACTGACCCCCTTAATTAACTCGGTAACTACATTTCAAATTTTCTTATAGTGCCTTTTGACACAAATGTTTCAAGTTTTGCTTTAAAGCTTATTTTTCTCTTATTTTTCAAGTCTTCAAAGGAGTCTGGTATTTCAGAAAACTGTCAAAATGTGTTGAAACATATTTAAAAGAATGCATATTTTCATAGATTGGCATAGTTTGTGCATGTTATTATTTTTTCAGGTTTTTAGCTATATATAAAGAAGGAAAAGTGTTCTGTGTGTGTGTGTGTGTGTGTGTGTGTGTGTTGGGGGGTTACTAAGGAGGGGGTATACCATGGTTGTCACAGGGCAAAGGGGACTCTCCATTGTCTTTGACTTTTCTCCAGGAGAAATTAAGAGAAGAATTCATCAAATGTCCATGTTAAGAACTCAGAAACTGGAATGTTTGTCCTGAGCCCCAGGCCTCAGAGCAAATGGTTCTTATGCTGCTGGGCTCCAGGGGAAGACTGAAGCCAAAGTCAACATGAACAGAAACTCCATCTGACTGATGCTGTGGAAACAGCTGTAACCACTTAGCTGGAAAACCACCTCAGATTCCTCTCCCAGAAAACACTGATGACATGGGAGATGGGGAGCAGGAAAGCTCTGTCAGGGTCTCTCTTCAGCTGTAGTCAGAAAAAATATTTTCTTTCCCTGAAAACTGTAAATAGATCAGTTCTGCCCTGGTCATAATAAACCAGCAAAAAGGAAAAAAAAAAGTCTTTTCTTTTTCATAAATTAAACCATGTCTACCCCTTTCTTTTTATATTAGCCAGTATTTTGTTTAAATCATCTTTTATATGGATTTATTTTTATTTTTAGGTTCATCTTTTAAATGAAATTGAATAGTATTCAAGTTAGCACTCAAAACCAAACTGGCTGCTGAATTTTTAATTCTAATAAGTTTTTAATTTGTGAAAATATCCATAATTCTTTTAGTTGAGATTTTATTTTCCTCTCGTTCTGCCTGATGGCTTTTGTTAAATGTTGCTTAGGAGAAAACAGAAAATATTACATGAAAAAACAAATAGATTTTGACCCCATTTGGGGAAAGTGAATTTTGCCCTTATGATCACAGCTTTCAAAGCTATCACAGTTTTCTAATGGAGAGTTATGGGTAGAATAGGGAAGAAATCTCATAAAAGGGAACAAGAAGAAAAAGGAAGCCAAAACAGCATTATTTTACTTCTGAAAATTCTTTATATTATAAAATGGCATAAATCCAAGGTATGGAATATTGATGATGAGATATTGTACCATACCAAAACAAGTACTATTTATACATATACAGTAAAACCTTGGATTGCGAGTAACGTGAGTGTTCCACAAGATGAGCAAACATTTCTAATACATTTTAACGTGGTAGACAAGCGATGTCTTGCAATATGAGTAGTTTGTTTCCAGAACGAATTATGCTCGCAAACCAAGGTGTTACTGTACATATATAATCAAAAAGTTAATTTTTTTACCTTTGTTTAGATACCTAATTGATTATTTAAATTTAAAAATCTTGTGATAAATTAAGTTCTGGGCTCAATTTTGGAACTCTTTTTCTAGAATGGCCATCAGAGCTGTCGTCGTATTACACTTGCTGTCCTGAATGTCATCAAAATATCTTCCTTTCAATATTTCCTTTATCTTTGGGTAAAGAAAGAAGTCATTGGGGGCCATATCAGGAGAGTAGGGAGGGTGTTCCAATACAGTTATTTGTTTACTGGCTAAAAACTCCCTCACAGACAGTGCCGTGTGAGCTGGTGCATTGTCGTGATGCAAGAGCCATGAACTGTTGTTGAAAAGTTCAGGTTGTCTAACTTTTTCAGGCAGACTTTTCAGCACTTCCAAATAGCAAAGTTGATTAACTGTTTGTCCAGTTGGTACAAATTCTTAATGAATATATATATATATATATATATATATATATATATATATATATATATATGGTTAGCAACATCGTTGCAACAAGTTCATTAACTTAATTGTCAGACCTCCTATAGCACAAATTATAAAAATACACTAGATAAATTTTAAGTATTATTTTTGAAGTGACTTGCATTATTAAGCACCTTACTTCCAAAGTAACAAATATCATCCTAAAGTGATGATACCTCCAAAAATGAGGGGAATTCCACTTATGTATTCAACAGATATTTGCTATGTGGTAGCCTATTCTAGGCTGACAATATAGCTTAAACACAGCAGACTCCCTGTCCTGATGGAGATTATATTCTAGTAGGGAGGCATATGATGGAGATTATATTTAAAGAAATAAATATGCTATAGGTTTGGTTTTGATAACTACTGTGGCATAAAATCAAACAAGGAAAGGCAGAACAGGGCACACTAAGGCTGGGAGTTGCTATTTACCTAAGGTGAGCAGAAACAGCCTCTCTGAAAAGATAATTTATAAGCTAAGATGTGAAATAAGACAGAGATTAAGCCATGTGTCTTCTGGTCAGAAAAATATCCCAGGCACAGAGAAAATCTGCTGCAAAGACCCTGACGTATAAAGATGATTGGCTTATTTGAGAAAATCCAGTTGGCCAGTTTGGCTAGACAAGCAGAATGGAGGGAGGCTGGTAGGGCAGCAAGGGAGTGAGAATCAGAGCATGGAGGGCCTTATGGGTGTCAGGGTTTTGCTCTGAGATGGGAAACCATTGAAAAGTTTTGAGCAGAAGGATGACCCAACTTGACAGAAGTTTCTATAGGATCTCTCTGCCCTCTGTGTGGATAATAGAGTTGGGAGACAAGAGTAGAAGGAGAGGAATGACAGCATCTTGGACCAGGGCAATGAAAAAAGGAAGAAGTGATTGTCTTGAAACACTGTATCCTGAAAATATTTTTAAAATAAAACCTGTAGAGTTTACTGATAGTTTGGATGTAGGATAAGAGAGGAAAAGAGATTTCAGGGTTGACTCCAAAAGTTTTGACCTGAGCACCTGGAAAACTTATGGAAGGCTTTTGGGTTGAATTGTTTTAGGAATTTCAGGGGATCATTCAAATGTCTCAAATGAATAAAAACTTGAAGATAAGAAAACTATATGAAGGTTGATTTTGGTGGGGAGGCATAAAGCTTACAGGTCTGTAGGAAAGAAGTAAAGTAGAAACAGGTAATGATTGATTCTGCCTAGGGAATTAATTCAAGGTTCTGAGCCAAGAAATGAGAAGGATTTCTAGAAAAGGAACAGTGTGTCAGGAACTTTCCCAGGGGTCAAATGATAGATTTTCCAAGGCTAGGCTATCCTCGAAAAGCCAGAAGTATTTACCCCAAGATGTGATGACAACTGATAGGATATGGAGGGTTCCAGCAAAAGACATCCAATTACTAATCTCCCAGTCAACAGTGGAATGTAGCTTATTCAGAGGCATGCAGGATAACTGTGCTAGTGATCAAGGGGTCTAGCAGCAAGCAGATGAAAATCCTGGCTCCGCCACTTATTATTTATGTGACCTTGAATAAAATATGTGACCTTTCTAAGCCTGAGTTCCTTCATCTTTAAAATGGCAGTCATAGAATTAAATATGGTAATGACTATAAATGCATAGCATAGTATGTGTCACAGAAAAAATTCCAATAAATGTTATCTGTATCCTCACCGACTCTCAAAGATGCATCTGAGCAGAAGTGAGATTTCAATATCAGGGCCCCCATAGGCCAGAGAGAGCATGCACATTTCCCTTTACCAGCATGAAAAAGAACAGCTGCTTCCCATATGGAAATAAGATGTTTGGAATTTTTATGTTATTGCCTTTTTTTTTTATGAGTCTACTGAGTTGTCACCCAAGAAAGGCTAAAACACCTCTGATGTAAATGTCATGGTTTTTCATTTCTTGGATGAATTTGAGATTAATGTGTGTTAAAAGAATTGCCTTAAAGCAGTAGAAACGTGGTTATAATTTTTTAAATCAAAATTGTAATTGAAGTATGAATTTTATGATTACAATTAATTAGAACTACAAATACAGATAAGAAGGTAGAATGAAAAATGTCAAGTTGTATTGCTGTAGAATATAATTGTGTGCATTGGAAAAGTTTTATTATGCCATATTTTGTATTATATATTTAATTACTCATTGTTTTTATAGTTGTATAATTTATATATTGTAATGCATATATACTTATATATACAATCCTATATGCACAGCAAAATGCCTGAGTACATACCAAAATATTAAAGGCAGTTACATAATTTCCCTATATATAAGATGCACCTTTTTTTGAAAAATTTTGGGTCTAAAAACTGGGTGTGTCTTATACAGTGGTTGTAGATTTCAAATGCCATAGATGGAACTGAGGATGAGGCAATATATGAAGACAGTGATTCGTCATCAGATACAGATGAGGACAAGCTAATGGTTGGGAGTTTTGACAGTGATGAGGAGTTGTATGAATTCTATGATGAATAAAACTTGAGTTTAATAACTTTATGTAATACATTTTTTTTCAAATTTTGGGCCCCAAAATTAAGGTGTGTCTTATACATGGGAGCATCTTATACATGGGGAAATATGGTATGTCTTGGTAGTTATGATTATTTTTTATTTAAATATATTTTCAATTTTTTCTATGGTTTTAGAATTTTATCAAAATTAACATCTGTGTTCAGAACTAGTCGGAATAAAAATATTCTTATCTTACTCATAAATAGCAAAATATTAAGCTCCCAATCAGACATTTACAGATGAAATTTTATTTCTCAGAGTAGAACAATTTAGTTCTTTTCTCTGAGATAGGAGAAGTCTCTTGCAAAGAGCTTGTTGGAAAAAATTTGGTAAAGGCTACTAATAACTATGGACTTTGTTAAATATCTATTCATTCATTTACTCACATTAAATAGGTGTCAAAAATGGCCCCAAATCCTAAGTAAATGAGATCTGACTGTTAAATAAGATGCAATTCACTAATTAAATGTTGACCCGTTGGGTATGGTTTGAGTTATTCTGTTTGTTACTTCATTTCAAATCAGAAAATCTCTAACTCCCTTAGAAAATTAATTTAATAGGGACTAAATATTAAATTATCAGACCAAGTCAATGTTATTCCTAATATCTTTTAATAACCTGAATAACTTCCATTTGTTCCTATGAAACTTATTTGCACTTCCGTTTGTAGATTGTCAAGTGATCTAGCCAATCTCTTGAGCACCCTCTGGCAACTTCTAGGTGGAGGCAGTTAGTGGAAAGTATATAACTATTATGGTTCATGGATCCCCTGGTGCATTTCTTGAAACTGTATGCAAAGGTGTTGTTTCCATGTAAATCTCACAGAGCTTAGGTGAATAACAAATTTCAGATAATGGTGGCTATCTGAAAAACCTTACCCTATTTACCTGTTCTGCTAAATAAAACTACTTAGCCTTTAGCAACTGGCATCCACTCTACATGTCTGTGAAAACACACATCAGGATCTTAATGTTGGATTTTACTCAGGTTGATTCCTAATATCACCTCTAGCAAGAAAACTTCTCATTTAATCATCCATAAATTTCATGGAAATGTGTTGTTCAATTTATCTGAGAGAGTATCATACAAAACTGAACAGCCATAGGAATGAGATGCTCTTTCAAGGCTTCACACACAGCCCTGAACATATTAAAGTGCTTTGTGGATGCCAATGAGCATGATGTGAGATCACAAAAAGGCAGGGACCATTATGTCCAAGGAAAGTTGATCCTCATAAATTTTAGTGAGAGTCATGGATGCTAATTAAGGCCAACTCTTGGGGCCAAACGTAGTTGGCCTTCATCAATCCACCTGATTCAGTACAGATGTTTCCTAAGGGAAACTGGAGGCATGTAATTTGTTCTCACAGGATTTGAATTCTGCTTTATTTATTTATGATAGATCATTGGGTCTAGAGGTTACATAAGCACATGTTTATAATACCATTAATTGACCACATAATTTATCTATCACTGACCATGCAAATCATTTTGGGGGACTATTTTAATAAAACATTTAAAAAGGGCTCTTAATGATATAAAATGTAAGTGCTCCAAATGGCTGAAATTGGATCATGTAGAAACTTCAGAAATCACATTATTTTGCATTTCTGGTTTTGGAGATAAGCCACAGTTTGAGAACGCTCAGGAAGTATTAGCAATACTGACTCTGCCATGGGCAACACAACCCGGAGTTCTTTTCTCAGATGTTTCATATTACTTGGCAAGGAGAAGAGGAGGGTGAAGAATACAGCTCAGGAAGTGACCTAGCTGAGACAGGTGAGAAATACACTTGAAAAAAAAGTGGGTACTGGTTGATATTTGAAGCTAGGGATAGAATGATAGATAATGCCGGCTTATGTGAGACCTTATCTTACAAACAAGTTGTTTTGGTTCCAGGGTGATGTAAAGTTTGAATAATAACAGCAAGAGTCCATTATTATTAAAACTATTCTCTTCCCACAATTGTAAAAGGATTAGAGCCCAAAATTCCAGAGTAGTAGGTCCCAAGAGGAATAGTATGCAGAAATGGTGATGAAAGGAAAACTGACTGGGTGGTGAACACATAATCTGATATATAGGTAGTGTATTACAGAATTGTACACTTGAAACCTATGTCACTTTACTAACAATTGTCACCCCAATAAACTTTAATTAAAAAAAAGAAATGGGGCATTTGGCTGCTTAAGAAATAAAGAAGGACTCAAGCCTAGGTTTGAATGGAATTCTACATTCCAACAAACTATTCTCTGTAGGAAACCAAAAATTTTGGATTTTTATTTGACTCAGTATGTATAAATAAAAAGGCAAAATAGTAAAATTTAAAAGCTTGCTTTTCCTCAAAGCTGAGGGGAAAAAAAATGAATGTTGGCTTTATAGCTGTCATCTGTGGAAGTTAAATTTATACTCCAATGCATACAATTCAATAGCATTCAAAATATCCTTGGAGACTCCTTTTCAGAATTGAATTCTGGATCCATTATAACCACATAGAGAAGTGCTTTCTCTCTCTCTCTCTCTCTCTCTCTCTCTCTCTCTCTCTCTCTCTCTCTCTCT
>NW_017731451.1:1543469-1575025 GCF_001890085.2 Hipposideros armiger | reverse complement strand
TAGTCTTTGTCTCATGCTTTTATTTAAATGAATTTTGGCTTTTTCCAAAAACCAATCCTTTCTTCAACACATGTCTATTCATCCATCACCAGAGAGAAAAAAGAAGCATAACAAAGATATTAAAGGAAACTCCCTGAGAATGGTGGGGGCATCTCAGTGGCAGTCACATCCCCATCAAGCTGTGACAAAACTGAATGGAACAAAACTCATTTAGAAGTGTGTTAAAGAGTTGGTTCAATTACTCTAGAGTTCAATATCATAAATCTCAATATTAGGGCCTGTTCCTTCTTTTGACGGAGCACCTGATCGTTGAAGTTTCACTCACCACACCTGTGGGCAAAAACGAAATCAAACACAAGCAACCCTCATGCTTTGTGTTTATTGCACTTGTCACTTTTTGTTTTTAATGATAGCAAAATAACACATTTAGAAAGAGATTAGAACAGAGAAAAATAGGGTTCTGTATAAAATAACCAAGAAGATTGTTGCTAGATGACCAGTCAAGCCACCTGGATGATTATGATTGGTGGGGACATGGCGCTACGGCCATACTCTGGATGGCTGGCTTTGGCGGCAGCAAGGCATCATGGTGAGGGACATTTTCTGTAGGATTTCAGTCAATAGCCCTTGTGCTTACTAGCTGCATTATCTGAAACAAGTCCCTCACATTCTCTGTGCCTAGTTTCCCCACCTACGGAGATGGGGGGGGTAGAATAATAATCATACCTCATAGAGTTGTAAAGGCCTCATGAGATATTACATGCGAGGCACTGACAGTACCTACATGTGCGCTCTACACCTATTACCTATTGTATGATTGCTATCATACGTGATTAGCTGGTTGTGCTTTCTTAGTTCAAAGGTAAAGAGATGTAAGAAATAATAGAAACAGAAAAGAAGTGGAAAAGTCATGTGGCAGAGAGCATTGTTCTCTGCTGATGCCAAGTAAAATATGTCATACTTATAAAGGATTCGTCTCAGCTCTGGGTCTCATCTTATGTTTCTTTTGTTTCTTAAATAGCACCTTCTAGATGGGGCAAATATTTTTTTAAAACAACTGAAACAAAATGTAGAAACTGTATATTCATGCTGAATGGCATACACAGTGAAGTACTACCATTTATATATCCTTCATTTAAGTATCTGAGCACATTTTATGATTCAGTCTTTTTCGTGGCAAATTCTCATTAGTTCACAAAGATACTAACCTAGGTTTTTCACATTCAGACATTTCGGTATTTGTGAAACCCAAATGATTTGATGAATGGCTTCCAACAATGTCCTAAAGTAGAACTGCAATTCACATATACTGCAAAATGATGATGTTGACTACCATTAATTGAGAGCCTATAATATCCCAGACACTAATCTTTGCAGTTTACATGAAAATTTTTATTTAGTTTTCTAAACATCCCTATGAGCTGGGTATTATTTTTATTCTATAAGGTAAGGAAGTTTTGGCACAGAGACACTAAGGAATGGGCCCAGATTGCATGGATATCAGTGACAGAGCTGAGATTTGAGATGGAGGTTCCCAAAGCATGCATTTCCCAGGCCTCTCAAATAGAGTTCTATACACTATGCATACCTTCCCCCTGACTGCCATGGCTGTTTAAGTCAATTGAAACCAGACAATGTATTAGGAGACAATTGGCTGATAGCCTTTACTACTGATGGGTTCTCTTTGTTTATGGCAGCTGCAGCCCCCAAAAGCTGCAGCAGAGGCACCCCTCATTATTACTGTAAAGACATGGGTGCCCGAGGCAGAAGCAATTGCTTCATGGAGAATCCTCCTTGTATATTCATTACACACATTACACTCAGCATAAATCCAATAGGGACATTTCCCAACTTTGTGGCTTTTCTTATAGCTTCCCAGGGTTCTTTCCTAAATTGAAGGAAGGCTTCCAAGCACCAGCTTTGAAATTGCCATGGCTAATTGTCTAGATGTTTGTATTCAAGCAAACACCAGGACTGACATCCTAAAACACAACATCATAACCTTTGTTGGCTGGTTCCCTTGGAGATGATTAATGGAGACATGACTAAATACACTTTCTGACCATAAAAGCAAATTGGGGAAAAAATGGCCATTGGGCAGGAATGCCAGAGAACCCTCCAGGGCAACCTGCTTTAGGGCTTGCTAGGAAAGTGCATTAATGCCAACAGATGATTTAGAAAATCACCTCATGGCAGTTTAATCATGATGTAAATGAAATTTTATAAAGTACCACAGAACACCCCCTCTTTCAGTCTAATGTCAATGTGTTATTATATTAGTATATGATTTTAATCCTCAATTAACCTTTTTTGAGAGAACATACAAATGACAGGGCACAGGTATATAACTATTGCATCTATTGAAATATATAACTATATTTCAGATGCCTGATATGGACTAGAAAGTTATTAAGAATGTTGTTAGATTCTAAGGAGCTCCTATATAGGTAGGCTGACAAAAGGTTGGTTATGTTTTTGCTACTACTTCTTTTAGCTAGAGCAATTTTCAAAATATAAAATAGATACAGAAACCATATCGACATAGCTACACTGAATGCAGCCATTGAGTTTTAGTATAGAAGACTGACATATTTATTTTTTAAAGTATTGAGAAATTAATGAAATAAAATGAACCCCTCTCCTTACAGACAAAAGAAATGCATTTTGAAAAAGGAACATGCTGCTGCACATTATTTTTATGACATTTTACAAATTCAAACATAGACAATTTAATTTAGGAAATGTTACTGAGAGTGATACAATATCTAAGCTTAGTTCTCCCATTTGTAAAGTTGAGATAATAATTGTGAAGAATACATGATAGGATATAAGTAAAATATTTAGCAGAGCATAAACAACAGATGCTGAAAGAGTGTTACCTATTATGTCTCTGGATTAATATGGCTCTTTACTAGAAAGGTGCCATCATTAATAAATTTTGCTGAAATAAGTGAACATCAGTATGGAGAAGAATTCATTTAGATCAGTTCTCTACATTATTAAGGACAAACATTTCAAGTAGAGAAACAATTTTTAAAAATCTAGAAACAATGGAAATAACATGCTCACCCCTATTAGGAAGTGTAGATAAATTGCCTAAAAGAGAAAAATATATTAAAATAAAATGACTGAGTTTGGTTTGTATAACTTGTGCTATATAATTATATTGGATTAGCTGATAGAGGGTAGGCTCACTCAGCTTGTAACAGAATAAACACAACAGAATATCACACATATTAAATGAAAAAAGTTGGGAAAAACTATATCTTGAGAGCCACTGTGGTGTACTCAATCTAACGAGACAAAATTTAAGTGAATGGACTATAGACAGTAATTCTAGGTAAACTTGTTTTGAATGAACTCACTTCAGGTGAAATGCCCAGAAATAATAAATATACCATCTTATATTTGAATTTGATTTTGTCATCATTAATAGTAAGATGGATCAATCTGGTGTATCAGCTAGTACAAATTGGACAACAAATACCAAAATATCTGAAAAGGGAAAAAATATCACACCTACCAATATGTCACAGAGTAGGATAGCTTCCAACCTGGTTAATCCTGTGGTTGAATGCCACCAAGAACCAAAGTTCCTGCTGCACATGCAGAAAATGGAATACTACTCAGCAATAAAAAGAAACATGCTCGTGTTTTATGTAATAACATGGATGAACATCAAATCCATTATGCTAAGCAAAAAAAAAATCCATTTAAAAGCTATATATTGGGCCGGCTGAGTGGCTCAGTGGGTTAAGAGCAGAAGCTCTGAGCAACAGGGTTTCTAGTTTGATTCCCACATGGGCCAGGGAGCTGCGCCTGAAGTGAGCTACCACTGAGCTGCCAACACGTGGTAGGATGGCTCAGCTGGTGAGAGCATGTGCTAACAACAAAGTTGATGGTTCAACTCCCACATGGGATGGTGGGCTATGCCCACCTGCAACTAAGATTGAATACAGCACCTTGAACTGAGCAGCCACAAGCTACTGATGGATGGCTGGATGGTAACTGGACTTGGAGCTGAGCTAGCTGCACCCTCCACAACTAAGATTGAAGGACAGCTTGGCTGTTCCCTTTCTCCAACTCCCCAGCAATCATTTAAAATGGAAGGAGAGATAAAGAGCTTCCCAGAAAAGAATAAGCTAAAGGAATTCATTACCACCAAGCCAGCATTGCAGGAAATGTTAAAAGGGCTTCTTTAAGCAGAAGAAAGAGAAAAACAATCTAACTAATGAAGACCAGAAACACAAATAACAAAATGGTCATAACTATGCACCTATCAATAATCACATTAAATGTAAATGGATTAAATACTCCAATCAAAAGATATAGAGTGGCTGAATGGATAAGAAAGCCAGACCCTTGCATTTGCTGTATACAAGAGACTCACCTCAGATCAAAAGACACATATAGGCTGAAAGTAAAGGGATGGAGTAAAATATTTCATGCAAATGGGACTGAGAAAAAGGCTGGAGTAGCGATACTTATATTAGACAAAATAGACTTTAAATTGAAGAATATAATAAAGGACAAAGAAGGGCGCTTCATAATAATAAAGGGGTCAATCCAACAAGAAGACATAACCCTAGTAAACATCTATGCACCTAACATAGGAGCTCCTAAATATATAAAACAGATACTGACAGACACAAAAATGGAGATCAAAAGTAACACTATCATAGTAGAAGATTTCAACACCCCACTATCACAAATGGACAAATCCTCCAGACAGAAAATCAACACAGAAACAGTGGCCTTAAATGACACATTAGACCAGCTGGATTTAATTGATATTTACAGAGCATTCCACCCCAAAGCTATGGAATACACATTCTTCGCCAGTGCACATGGAACATTTTCCAAGATAGACCACATGTTAGGCCACAAAACAAGTCTCAATAAATTTAAGAAAATTGAAATCATATCAAGTATGTTCTCTGATCACAGTGCTATGAAATTAGAAACCAACTGCAAAAAAACAAAAACAAAAACAAAAAAAACAACTGGAAAACACAGAAATACATGGAGGCTGAATAACATGTTACTAAACAGTGAGTGGGTCAAAAATGAGATTAAGGAAGAAATCAAAAGATATCTCGAGACAAAAGAAAGAGAAAGCACCACAACCCAAAATTTTTGGGATGCAGTGAAAGCAGTCCTAAGAGCGAAGTTCATAGCAGCGCAGGCCTTCCTAAAGAAGCAAGAAAAATCTCAAATCAACAGGTTATCCTTACACCTCAGGGAACCGGAAAAATAACAGCAAAATAAGCCCAAAGGGAGTACAAGAAAGGAGATAATAAAGACCAGAGCGGAAATAAACAAAATAGAGACCAGGAAAACAACACAAAAGATCAATGAAATCGAGTTGTTTTTTGAGAAGATAAACAAAATTGACAAGCCTTTAGCCAGACTCATCAAAAAAAAAAAAAAAAAGAGAGGACCCAAATTAGTAAAATCAGGAATGAAAGAGCTGAAATGACAACAGACTCCACAGAAATACAAAAAAAAAAATTAAGAAATTACTATGAACAACTATATGTCAACAAATTTGACAATCTGGAAAAAATGGATAATTTTCTAGAAGCATACAACCTTTCAAAGCTAACTCAAGAAGAAACAGAAAACCTGAATAGACTGATTACCATCAAGGAAATTGAATCAGTAATCAACAAGCTCCCAAAAAACAAAAGCCCTGGACAGATAGCTTCACAAGTGAATTTTACCAAACATTCAAAAAGAATTATCACCTATTCAACTCAAACTATTCCAAAAAATCCAGGAGGGAAGGCTCCCAAACTCTTTCTATGAGGCCACTACCACCCTGATTCCAAAACCAGACAAAGACAGCAGAGAAAAGGAAAACTACAGGCCAATATCCCTAATGAAGATGGATGCAAAGATCCTCAACAAAATATTAGCCAACAGAATTCAGCAATATATTAAGAAGATCATACACCATGATCAAGTAGGGTTCAGCCCTAGTATGCAAGGTTGGTTCAATATCCGCAAATCAATCAATATGATACACCACATCAACAAAATGAAAAAGAAAAACCATATGATCATATCAATAGATGCAAAAAAAGCAACAGTGATTTATTATAAAAATCTCTTAACAAAGTTGGAATAGAGGGAGCATATCTCAACATAATAAAGGTCATATATGATAAACCCACAGCTAACATCATACTCAATGCGGAAAAGCTAAAACCATTTCCCTTAAGATCAGGGACAAAACAAGGCTGTCCACTCTCTCCACTTTTATTCAACATAGTTCTGGGAGTTCTAATCACAACAGTCAGATAAGAAAAAGAAATAAAAGGCATCCAAATCAGTAAGGAGGAAGTTAAATTGTCATTATATGCAGATGACATGATACTATATATAGAGAACCCCCAAAGACTCCACCAAAAATCTACTGGAATTGATAAATGAATTCAGCAAGGTAGCAGGATACAAAATCAATATTCAGAAATCAGTTACATTGTATACACCAATAACAAACTGTCAGAAGAAGAAATTAAGAAAACAGCCCCATTTAGAATTGCTTCAAGAAATATAAAACACTTAGGAATAAATTTAACCAAAGAAGTAAAAGACCTAGACTCAGAAATTTATAAGACACTGAAGAAAGAAATAAATGGAAACACCTACCATGCTGATGGATAGGAAGAATTAATATAGTTAAAATGTTCATACTGCCTAAAGCAATATATATATAGATTCAATACAATTCCATCGAACTACCAAGGGTATTTTTCACAGAAATAGAAAACGTAATCCTAAAATTCATATGGAACCATAAAATACCTCAAATAGCCATGGCAATCCTGAGAAATAAGAACAAAGTTGGGTGTATCACACTATCAGACATCAAATCATACTATAAGTCTACAGTAATCAAAACAGTATGGTACTGGCATAAAAACAGGAACATAGATCAATGGAATAGAATAGAGAGCCCAGAAAAAAATCCACTCATATACAGACAGTTAATCTATGACAACAGAAGCAAGAATTTACATTTGGGTAAATTTAGTCTATTTAGTAAATGGTGCTGGGAAAACTGGACTGACACATGCCAAAAAATATAACTGGACCACCCCCTTATGCCATATACAAGAAGAAATTCAAAATGGATTAGAGACTTAAATGTAAGACCTGAAACCATAAAACTCCTAGAAGAACTAATAGGGAGTAAATTTGCAGACATTACCCTGAGCAATATTTTTACTGATATATCCCTGCTGGTAAGGGAAGTAAAAGAAGTAAAAGAAAAAAAAATGAACATATGGGATTACATAAAACTTAAAAGTTTTTTCATAGCAAAGGAAACCATCAATAAAATTATGAAAAGGAAGCATACTGAATGGGAGAAGATATTTGTCAATGATACATCTGATAAGGGGTTAATATCCAAAATTTATTTAAAAACTCATCCAACTCAACACCAAAAAAAACAAACAACCTAATTTAAAAGTGGGCAGAGAACATGAAGATACGTTTTTCTAAAGAGGACATATAGATGGCCAACAGACATATGAAAAATATTTAACATCACTAATCATTAGAGAAATGCAAATAAAAACCACAATGAGATACCGCCTTACCCAGGTCAGAATGGCTGTTATCAATAAATCAACAAACACCAAGTGCTGGAGAGGTTGTGGAGAAAAGGGAACCCTGGTGCACTGCTGGTGGGACTGCAGATTGGTGCAGCCATTATGGAAATCAGTATAGAGGTATCTCAAAAAACTGGAAATGGAACTACCTTATGTCCCTCCCACTCTTAGGTATTTATCCAGAGAAACCCAAGACACTAATTTGAAAAAAATATATGCACCTCTATGTTCACTGCAGCGCTATTTACAATAGCCAAGACTTGCAAACAACCAAAATGCCCATCGGTAGATGACTGGATCAAGAAACTGTGGTTCATTTATACAATGGAGTGTTAACTCAGCTATAAAGAGGAAGGAAATTGTACCATTTGCAATGATATGGTTGGACCTAGAGAACATTATGCTAAGTGAAATAAGTCAGTCAGAGAAAGACAAATACCATATGATCTTACTTATATGTGGAATCTAAAGAACTGAATAAATGAGCATTGTAAACAGAAATAGTCTCAGACACAGAGGGAAAGCTGAGAGTTGCTAGTTGGGAGGGGGTGGGGATGAGAGGAAAGGGGATAGGATGAGACAACATAAATTGGTAACTACAATAATGCCACAGGGATATGAAAGACAGCTTGGGGAGTATAATCAATAATGTTGTAAATATTTTTTAGGGGGTCAGATGGACTCATGTCTTGTTAGGGAGACCACTTCATGGATGGTGTAGAGGCTTGACCAGTGCACTGTACATTTGAAGCTGCTGTTGAATAATATTGTATGTCAACTAAGATTTGATATATATGTGGTTACGGGATGTGGAGTACAGTGTGGGGAGTGGAGTTGATGGAACTGTAATAGATACCTATGATACCGGGGGTGGGGGAGCAGTGAATGGGGGAAGGGGGGTGGTCACTTTGTGAGGGGTGAAAAGTATAACTATTGCATTGTTTTGTACACCTAAAACTAATAATAAAAAATTAATCATACTAAAAAAATAAAATTAAATTAAAAAGCTATATATTGCATGATTCTATTTATATGATATTCTGGAAATGGCCAAACTATGACTGAAAATAAATCAGTGGTTACCAAGGGTGATGAGTGGAGGGAGGTGACTGACTACAAACTGAATGAGAGAACTCTTTAGGGTGATGAAACTATTCTATATTTTGATTGTGGTGTTATTATATGACTAAACACATTTGTCAAAATTCATAGGTTTTTGCACCGGCATTTTTGCTGTGTTTAAATTATAACTTAATAAATTAAAAAAAATAAGAACTACTTTGTCATCATTTGTTTCTGCCTGTCTTCTGGGTAATTCACCTCATGCTTGCGAGCAGGCTGCCATATTCGCAGACATCATAAGCAAGTAAGATAATGTCCAGCAGAAGAGAAGCTAGTCCTTTATGCATTTTCTTTTCATTTGTAGGAAAAATTTTTTCAGAAGCCTCTCTTTCTACCTCCTCACAACAGACTTTCCCACACATCACATGGATTAGATCTGGGTCACATGTCCATTTCTTAATCAATTTTGGTAAGGAAAACTAATTGTCATAGTTGACACAGAATCAGGATTTAACCTTGAGCTTGAGATAAAAACACCTTAATTAAGACTAGACTCCAGGACACATTAGGAATTCACCTGGTAAGGATAAACTATAGTTGTAGTGAACATAACTCTTAGTGGTTATATATTAATACTGTCTGTTCAATTGGCTAGTAGCCTTGTGAATTCATTCACTGATAAACTTTGATAGGGCTCAACAGGAATAAGACAAAAAAAAAGAAAAGAAAAGAAAAGAAAAGAAAAGAAAAAAAGAAAGAAAGAAGAAAGAAAGAAAGAAAGAAAGAAAGAAAGAAAGAAAGAAAGAAAGAAAGAAAAAAGCCAAGCTAATACTTGGCTTTACTTGCATATTTACATACTCTAATACTTGCATCTACTAAGAGATGCATCTTTTTATAATCAGGAATATAATACCCCTCCATGTAATACTCTTAAGAAAGTTTCTTGATGAGAGATAGATTTGGAAACTATGTCATATAAGGACTTACTGCTAGAAATAGGGCACACTAGCGTGTGGAAAACACATTAAATTCATTTTTTATGTTGTCACAAACTAAAGAAAGCAGAAAGTACAATACAATGTAGCAGATAAATTTCAAATATTGTTAGAGTTATCCAAATATTTCCAATGGTGATGAATTATTCATCACTGGGTATTCAAGGCTGACCAAGATAATACATGTAGGGATAGAGTAGAAGAGGATTTTACTGTCAAGTAGATAGCTGGACTGGACATTCTAAGACACTTTCCAATACTGACGTAACACTAAACATGTTTCTTAAGTACACACAGAAATATATAAGCATGTGTGATTGTGTGTATATAAGATACTCAAATATATATATATATATATATATATATATATATATATATATATATATATTCCCATATGACTAAAAAATAATTTGCTGATTAAAAGACTAGAAGGAAATACACACTAAAATAAAAAAAAAACACATGTTATATGATGTAGTAAGATTATGGATGAATTAAAAACAAAGCCTAAAGAAACTCTGGATGAGAAGTGGAAAATTTCAGCACAGTGTAATACTAAGGAGTCCGTGATCTGAGCGAGCTCTATTCACAGAGAAACTCCAAGCATACCCCTTTGCCCAGAGTTTGTCTCCTTTAAGAGAGAATCAAAAGCTGACACCAGCTTTCTGGGACTCTCCTAATCCTGATCCAAACCTAAAACTTTTGAAGTCTTCTCAGTTTATGATTTATAAGCATAAGGCTTTAGAAAATATAAAGTTGAAGGGATTCACATCCATATTTTTATGAATTTTTTAAGGCTGTAGGAAAGTATCTGATTGTCAGCTATCTATAAAAGGGGGGAAACCAAGTGCTTGAAAAATAACTCCTCTATGATCATACATTGTGTTGATTCTTTGTTGAAGTATATTATTATTATTATTATTATTATTATTATTATTATTATTATTATTCCTAAATCAGTCCCTTATTTATTTACCAGTTAATGGGAGTAGAAAGGCCAATATTAAAAATAATGACCTATCATTGAAAAAGCCAAATGAAGAGCTTTACTTTTCATGAGTTATTGTCATTATTATTTTACTAATCATGGAAAAATGGTGCTAACTTGAAATCATTCAAATAAATGTACCAGATAAATTTAAGTAACTGTCAGGCTATCAACACTTAAGTGGAAACACAGTGTAGCCTAAAATCTATAGTATAAAGTATCACCAGCAGCATAGGTGTGCTTGTGTTATTTTTAGCTGCTTACAAAACTCAAAGTTAAATCGCAAAGACCTTGCAGGTAAAGCTCTTTTTTCATGGTCCAGTTATACCTATTAACCTTTACCTCATGTTAAGTGAATTTTGTTCTCAAGTTATTTAAGAGTTCCCATTATCTTACATAGAACTTTAGAAATGCATCCTGAGCTGAGAGGCTTGTTAGGTGGATGTGTTGTGTTAGGAAAACAGAGAAAAGAAAAATACCTTAATTAGGAGAAAAACTGCCACCAGAACTCAAATGCAAGAAAACAAAAGGGAAATAATTGGAAAACAAAAAAAGGGACCATAAACCGGTAATGTTTTGTTCATTTCAGGCACATGCTGAATACCCACATTCCATAAAGCTGTGTGAGGCACTTTATAATGACATTATGAAGTATAAAACAATTTCATTTTCTGCCCCAGTGAGTTCAGTGTTGTTATAAAGAGAGAAAAAGTCACCCTTACGGTGTGAATTTTCTCCAGAATTAATGTTAAGTTAAATTATTTTCCACTGGTTGTGAAATCCTTATACTGTCTTTATAAGAAATGATTTTCTGAGACAATTGACACTTCTTTTCTGGTACTGAAAAAAGAAGAACAGGCAGATAGATTTCAATTACCAACATTTCCTACTAGATTAAGGGTTTCTCTACTCTTTTGGTCAGCTCCAAAGCTTGAATTGTTTTGTTTTTAAAAGTAGTAAGTTGGTTATTTATTCAGTCACAAAAGTTAGATTGAATGCTTTTGTAACCCTCCCGATTGCAGGTACATAGAACAGTTTCAGAAACACTTAAGAGATAAAAGCGGGACAATTTCAATAGCTCCATACATTCAGCCAATCTAACTTCTCATAGTCTCAAATATGAAACAGTCTCTGTATCTTCCTACTCATGACAATACTTTTCACGTCTGTGCTTTTTATCTATTCTGCTTTTCCAACATGAAATTTTCTCTTTGCTATTCAGATTATGCTTTATCTTTCAAGGCCAAAAAAATTCCTGCCTCCTACATGAAGACATACTACAGCAAATTGTACTGGTATTTCCCTTCCCTCTCTCCCTCTTTCCGTCTCTCTCTCTCTCTCCCTCTCTTCCTCAATCCCTCTCTCCCTTTCTCCCTCTCTCTGTCTCTCTTAGACTTATCCAGAAGCAGTGATGTTCAGTGCTACTGTGTTGCTCCCTCCATTTCAATGGTCATCGACCTTGTCTGCACATTAGATTAATAAAAAAAAAAAAAATACTTGGGTACCATCCCAAAACAACTGAATCTGAACCTCTGGGGATAAGATCTGGGTATTGTTACTTCTAAAAATCTTCCAGTGTGATTTTGATGCATAGTGAAAATTAATAATAGGATTAACTTAAAAGAGTTTGTGACTCTAAAGGGCTTTAAGTTGAGCCTGTTAATTTTTTCTTTTTTTATTTTTCTGCCATACATGTGATTATATATACATATATATATATATATATGTATATATATATATATATATGGTTCATAAATTCAGATACTAAAACTCATTCAGGCCCTGAATGAATTACCAGCTCTGATCAATTAATAGTTGCTGTTGCACATCACATTGAGAAGGATTCTGAGGACCCTCTGGGTCCTGAAAGAAAAGGTATAACAATCCAAGCCTATTGGCCACAAGGGTGGAGGAACAGGGAAGACTCCGCTTTCATGCTAAGTATTTTTTATCCATGATCTAGAGGGCATTCCTCATTATATAGATGAATAAACTGACGTCCATAGGGATTAAACTTGCCCAAAGGATGTTAGTAAAGAATGTTAGTAAAGAATGAGGTAGAGCTTGAATCCAGTCTCAGCGCTCCCCAAAGAGTGCATTTTTAGAGCTCACCTGGATTATAAAGTCCTTTGTGCTCTAGCTCATCTCCAGTGGCCCATGTGCTTTGGTGTTCTTAACATCTCAGTTCTGTGTTTTTGGCCTCATACCACTCGTTTCCATACTACTCATTTCCTCCACATTGTCCACAGTGCATAGAATACACACCAAAAAAAATGCAGTTGGCCTGACTGATGAACAATCTCTTGTGTTCATAGCTTTCACAGGTACCATTGTCTTAAAAAAGGCCAACTTAAAAAAAAAAAGTGTCAGAATGAAATGAAGGCTGTGCTTGGAATAATATAAATCCAAGGAGGCTCCCCCAGAAGACTTAGTATTCATGTAGTCAGTCTGGTGTTTGGGAAATGTTGTGAAGGGTGCTGAGTATCCTACAAGAACACTGGCTCCACCTACTATCTTGCAAACTCCAAATCAATCTCTCAATATGTCTCTCCTCTCTCTCTCTCCCCCTTCCTTTCTCCCTCTCCCACATGTGCAACATGCACAAACATCCAAACACAGACCACAAACACTTAACATTTCTATTTTTATTTTGCAGAGTCACAGTAACAAGGAGAAGCAATAGAAACTTTTCTAAAAATCTAAACAAAATACTATGAAAAAAGCCTATATGAACTATTCAATTAAAATGAATACTAAAGCAATTTTAATTTAGTATCTGTTTTAATGTGAATTGGGTTATTAGTGGCTACCCTCCACTCAACCTACCTTCTTTTTCAGTTTTTTTAATTTCAACTGTCTTTGATAGTGCTCAATGTAAAAGTTCCCTTGTTGCCAGTGGTTAAGTTATTATTAACAAGATTATCAAAGGAAAGCTTACATGCCTGGGCTTCTGCTTCTAAGAAATGCACTTTGGGGATGGTAAGGTTTTCAACTTAGTTTTCAAATTCTCTTGTCTTTAGAAAAAATTCAAAAATCTCCCTGAAATAAATAAGCCAACTGCTGTTCTCACTTTTAATAAATTACTGACAACAGAAATACCAAATCATAAATGAACTATTTTACAAAAATGTATTTTTGCATTTTTAAAAATAAGATGAAAATTAGTTCAAAATTCAAATAACATTTCTTTCTAATTTTTCTGTTCTGTCATATATTGTGTGCTATCTTTAATATGACTTTGTCAGATATCCTCCCCTATGTGAAGACAACTGTTCTGTGAACTGTAAATGATTTCTAAAGAGTCTTTGAAAACAAAATGTCTGAATTGATAGTGCCTGGAGTTCCTCCAAGTTGTAAATATCTGTCTAATGGTGTTTAGCCAGCCCAATTTAATGCAAATATCTCTAATTTTTTTTTAAGAAATAAAAGATAAAAAAAAACTGTAAGCCTGAATAATGCTTGAATGGGTGAAAGTAAATAACATCATAAAATTCTGCATTTTTGTTGAAGAAAGAATTTTCTGTTCCCATAACCACAATCTAATTCCATGAGCCAATTAGAGGGTGTGAGGTAGTAATATTCCAAAGGGGAAATGCCATTCCATTGACCTCAGAACTAGAGGGAATAGGTACTGGGCTGGGTAAACAGCATAAAATAATAAGCATGCACAGTAAGGTAAGGTGAAATGAAAATTGAATGTAATAACAACTTTGATCTGCATGCTTTGAATTTGCTGAACCATTTTTCACTGTGACTGTGTGCAGGGAATGACTTAACCTTCCTACTTTAGACAACTACTGAAATAAATGTTGCCTTCATCAGACAACTTCTCAAAGTTATGACCTCTTTTGATGGACTTCAGGCAAGTTTTCAACTAGGTTTCTTCCATACCACCTAATAAGTTTATTGTTTGAAGAACACACACACACACACACACACACACACACACACAAACTTTTTGAAACTTCTGTAGCATTTTATGTCTGCTCAAGAAACTTATCACTCATTGCCTTAATCATAAGTCATATATATGTGTGTTTCTACACACACACACACACACACCACAATAATGAATGAATGAATGATTTTATCAAATAGATTCTGCTCCCTTTAAGGGCAGGTGAAAGGTTTATTCATCTTGGTGTCCTCTTTGTGGGAGCCGATGCAATACTTGTATTTAAGAGTACAGGCACTGAAGCCACACTGCAATTTATAGATTACATAACATCTCTAAGTCTTTGTTTTCCCACCTGTACTATGGAGGTAGCACAATCTACCTCACAGAGTTGTTAAAATATTAAATAATAATATATCTATTATTAGGTAATATATTCATAGTGCTTGATTATTAGTAATTACTCAAAATTTGATTGTTATTATTAACCATAATATATGACAGAGAAAAATGGGACAAGATGTTTTAGATTAGGTGATGCATCAATTAGGGTCCTTACAGCAAATCAATGGCACACTCATATTGGAATACTTTAAAAAGAATTCATTTACCAAAGGACTAATAACAAACGTAAGGGATATATAGGAGCACTACAAGGGATCGTGCAGAGACCTGAAAGGGGTGAGGGGAACAATAGGTCACTGGAGTGATTGCAGGGCTGAGACTTGTGCTGTGTGTCCTCATTACCCCTTCTTTGTCTCCACTGCTCCATCTAATGCATTGCTCCTGATTTAACATTTTTAAACCACATAAATTCATGTCCTTTCTTCTCATGCCCTCCAAGTAGCTATTCTGACAGATAGTCATTTTAATTATTGCTTCCTAGTTCTTTCCCAGGCCAGAGACTTTGTTTCCTTCTTTTCTCAATATGTAATGAATGACAGTGATTCCTTAAGTAGGCTTTTTCCTGCAGTGCTCAGCTACTACCCTTTATCACTCCTTGTTATCACCAGAAAATGCACCATTTCTCAGTTTCTAACATTCCATTTTCTAGCCCCAACTTCATGCACCTCCAGCTCTCTTGCTCAAGCTGGTATGGCTTACTAGGTAATGGTTACTTGCCTATTTATCAAATTGGTGTATCAACTCTATCCTCTCAATGTGGATGAATGACCAATGAGTAGAAATATACAAATATACTTTAAGGTCAGCAAAATATCTTTCTCTTGGAAATTTAGAAAATATAAATGAGCAAAGGTTAACAGAGATGGATGGATGTTTCACTGAGTCATCTCATGGACCTCCTAGAATTTCCAGGAGTTTCTGCTCTGCATTTTCCAGGGCTTAGTTACAGTGCTTTTCTTTAACATTTAAGGGAGTCAGTGTTAGTTTCTTGGTTTGTAACCAAAAAAACAAAACAAAACAAAACAGATTCATGTCAACACTATAAAGTTTATTCCACAAATGTCAAATCCATTGACTTTATCATTTTCATCTCATCCATTAATCTGCTTCTGTCTTACCACCCTTTCTTTTCCAGTTTGGATTCAACAGTCCATTTTGTACCTATTGTCCATAAAACTTCCTCACTGTCTTTGTCATCTCCCCAACAAAATCCCAATCATTCACTTTCTCCAGGTTAGCATCCATGAAGCTGGGCTTGCTGGAGAAATTTCACATAAATGGTCAGATTCTGCCACCAGGATATGTTTCAAGTTGGTAAAAAACTCTTTCCACTGTGAACAAAAACTAAATCCTATGGCTCCTCATTGAACTATTCCAGCATCTCAGAGAATCTTACGGTCAACCCTTAATCCATTCTAATTCTCTGTTCACAAAACATCCAAAGTGACTTTTGTAAAATATAAGATTAATTATGCTACTGCTTTGTGTAAAATTTTTCAATGATAAACTTTTGTTGTAACAAAAAACAAACAAACAAAATTCAAACTCTTGAATATTGCAGCAAGGCCCTGCCTGATCTGGTTCCTTGAAATACCAACCCGTTCCAACACCATTTTGTCTCTTCCTTGATGCACTCTGGGGGGTACACTACCCTCCCCTCAATTCTGCAAAAGGCAAATATTGCCTTTGGACATGCTGCCGCCTTTCCTCCTTTACGAATGGCTGACTCCTTCTCTTTCTTAGGTGCTTGCTTGAATGTACCTTCTCTTCACTTAATCTGAAGGCATCTTCCTCCCTTCACTGCTCTCTCCTCAATACTCTATCCTTCCCCTTTATCTGATTACTTATTATCATCTCTACTGTATTCTGTGTGAGGTCAGGGGACAATTTGTTCTGCCTGTCCTGTATGTCCCATGCCAAGTACAGTCCTTGATACATCACAAATGATCGATAAATATTAAATGAGTGAATGAAGCTTTAAATATGAGATAGTGGGTGATAGAGAGTTGTGTAGTTTTTGAACTAGAAAGTTATCTGCTGTATCACTAATTTAGGCAGGTTAATTTAGTTACATGCAATAATAAATTAAAGCTTAAGTAATAAAAGTGAAGTTATCTCTTTTAATTTAATAAAACTCAGAACTTCCAAGGTTAGTTTTGTATAGAGTTCATGTGATCTGAGCCTTACTCTCGCCAGTTACTTTTTTTTTTTTCTCCTAAATTTCCTCCTTTGATCACTTCCCTCCTGTCTTGGTTGCAGTTGGAGTTTCTATCTCCTCTAAATGCTTTGACCCAATTATAAATAACTCAGCTCTCTATAGTACAGCTAAAGTAGACTGAAAAATACAATATATTGCTAATGGCTAAGAAGAACAAATGCCCAAAGGAATAAACACAAAGAATATAAAAAGTGCAACTTAAAAAATACAGGTGTCGAATCCTGCTCAGTCTAGCTCCATGCTAAGTGCACAACCTCTGTCTCTTGCCTAGAACTGCCTCCACTCCAGCTCCAAAGGGCTGACACAGTGCCCTGTCTTCGTCTAGACTCTCCTTTCCTAGATCTCTGGATTTCCGGGTCCTAGTGCCCCTACTCTGGGCCTCTATATTTTAGAGGAGCCTGCTTTGATCCTCTTCCAGTTGTCCTATTGTATAAGTTGAGGAATCTGATGGACCAAGAAAACCTGCTCATCCAGAGGCTATAACATCCTGTCACCATTTCTGAAACCACACTCCTGGAATCAAGGACTCTGGCATAAGTACCACAGGGCCACTTCCAGAGGCCTAGCAGCTCTCTTCCCTAGACCCACCCTCTTAGAACAGATCATGCTCTAGAGTGTATGTACCTCTGGCCTGAGGGGTGGCCACAGGGCAGCTGCTTATAGGGCTGTGGACAGAGCTTGGACATGAAGGCTGGGAAGTCCACATGCATGTGTGTAAGGATCTCTCATGGTGTAGGGTAGACTGGGATAGAATGAGAAGGTAGGGATATTTCATAAGAGCAGCTGAAACATTTTTTTACTATCTGGTATAAAATACTTATTTTAAATTAAAAATAAACAATCATTAAATGTTAGAAATTACAGAAAAAAGAAAAATTTAAACTCAAATGTACAAAATTTGGAAATGACCTTTTTTTTAAGTCATATACCAATATTCTCTAAATTAAATGAATTAAATGAGGTTTTACCCTACTTTGTAGGGTCTGTATACAAAGTTCTACATACCTAAGAGAGTGATCTGCATTCTAGTTGGATGGTTAGGAGATAAGAAACACACATACAGATGTTTGGATGGTTTCCAACAAAAATAAGCCATTTGCTTTTCTTCTCAGTACTGAAGAAGGATGAGTAGAAATATTAAAAGGCAGAGATAAACAGGCCTTGCTGAATCGTCCAAGACTGACTCCATTTAGGTCTAGGTCATATCATCTATCAGTGTGGTTTTAATTATATTGTTTTCTAGTGAGCATGATGGGTGTGTCCCATTCCAAATTCAATTACAGTATTTCATATAATTTTTCAACTGCTGTGCTACAGTGAGCCACACTCATCAGCATTAAATCAATCAGAACTCCACCTAGTTTCAGTGGGACTATTTTAAGAGGATAAGCTGAATATGTGTACCTAATATCTTGGAGGACAATCTGTGGATTAAAACATAGCTTTGGTATATAGGAGAAATGTTCTTTGTTTGGTCACACAATTGCTAAAAAGAGCTGCTGTTAAACGATATATAGGAATTTACCTATTTTAATTATCAGGCAGTGTTTTCATTATTTCAAAACAACTGCAACAACAATTAAGAATCTATGGTTAAAATAAACAGTGCATGAAATAATCACACAAAAGAATGTAGTTAAGAAAAAAAACCAAAAAACCCTTAACTTTCCTGAAGATTCAATATCATCATATATTTTCAAGAGTATTACTTTTCTGCAAAAATCTCATTAGGCTTCTTTCATAAAAGTGGTATGAAAATGAGTATATTAAGGTAGAGAGAGAGGCTAGTTGTAGAAAATTTGTAGCTTATCTTCAAGCCCTTGACATGAACTAAAGATTTTATAATCGCCCTTATTTTTTAAATCTATTTATTTTGAAATGATATGACATGTTGGTATCTAAGTAAAGCACACTACTTGGGAAGACTGACTATCTAGGATATCTGAATGGATACACAGCTCATCAAAAACATTAAATGGTGGGGCCACAGTTTAGTGGCTAAGTTCATTATTGCCTCTCTGCTAATTTCTGTATATTGGTATGTGTCTGTGTTTCTCGTCCCTTATGACAAAACCAAATCCCCAGAAGAATCGTAATCTATTATGGTACTAGAACTAAAGTCTTCAGAATTCTGTATTCTCTTTTTCATAGCAGGTATGGGTATTCATATGAATGGCAAGTTTAATAATCAAACATGAAAACTTTTCAACCATTATAAAAATTATATAGATAACAGGGGAGTGTATCTCAATTTTCCATTAGAAGAGTACCAAAGAATATTATTTGCTGAGTCAACATTTTTAAATCCTTATTTTCTAAGGCAAAACAATATGGAAAATCAACTAGATTTTTCACAGAAGTTCAACACACTCATCAAACCTTCAGTTGTTGGTGAACCATCATTCTATATGAAAACTCTAAGATTTAGAATGATGGAAATAAATGGGTCTTTATCAGAAATTTACAATCTATTGCTTAGACCCCAGTCAGTGTATTTATTTATTTTTGGTGACTTAAAGAGTTCTGAATAACAGAGGTTGGACTGTCCACATTTCTCTAGTGTTTATGTTCTGTGACTAAAATAATGACAGTGAATTATTGTTCTTGGACAGGATCCTGATTTTGAAAGAGATTAAATTGACTCAATTGTGGCTAATATTGTGGAGTTAAAGCATTTTCAGAAATAAGCAACTACAATACTCTTAAAAATGTATTATTCCTTTAATTATACATTAAAACAATTATTTTATTATAAAATACATGGTTTATAATGATAATGTTACTGTCATTAAACATTTTGAGGGTAATAAAAACAAATTAGGATAAAACCATAGAGAAGCTAAAATATTGGAGAATTCTTTTGTAATTAAAAAAAATCTAATTTATTTGTGGTCATTTGTTCTTATACGTACTTAGGGAAATAGAAAGAATATCAAATACTGGTTCTAATTTAGAAATATTATTGGGATAGGACAGAATGTACTACATATTTGTTGTTATTAAGAAAGGAAACACATTTACTTAGGCTATTTTACTTGGGTGCTTGTGAAGACCAATGTAAGGTGACCTCCAAATATCCAGTAATCTACCTTATGCATTCATTCTGATACCGAGATATCATATGGGTATGTTATTGTCAAGAGGGCCCTTATCATGAAACTATCCAGGCTGATTTGAGCTTTCCCACAACATCTGTACCCCAAGGAAGAGCAAAGATCAGTCTCATTTGTCTGCTGATTTGTCTCTTTACAATTGCATTCCTTTATTGATTGTGTTTTCACTTCATTTAAACTTAGAATATAGATCAGATCTGTGCACACAGTTGTTAGTGACACTTTGTTAACAGCAGCAAGATAAAGTTGCCAGTTGCCATAACCAGAATATTTTATTAATTGTCTATTCTGGGCACCAGCCCAAGGTAAAACTAACAGGACAAATAGCCCATTGCCATTACTTTCAAAGGAGATTATAGGACTGTTCTCTCTCTAACATTGGCTCAATTCCCACTCTTTAATTGATCTGTAGGAGACTGACACTATTATTTTTCTTAATTTTCTTGTTCTGGGGTTGCCTAATGGATTTCCTCCCTCACCCCTCTACTCACATCCCATTATTCCCACTATGTTATTGTATATAATTTAAACAAATTATTAGTTTCCTGCTTTGTTTTCAGCTCCTTAGTAGCAAATTTTAGTTTTAACTCATTCCTAGTTTCTTATTCATTATTCTATTCTATGTAGGTCAAAATTTCTACATACCCAGGCAAAGAGAGAGAGAATGAGAGAGGGATATGGATAGGGAGAGGGAGAGAAGTCAGAATTTTATGCCTTTTAGTCAAGGATTTAAATTTTTGCCAGAAAGATTTTAGAGACCACAAGGTAAAATACATATATATTTTACTGAGAACGCACTGAATTTTAATGTTACCTTGAGAATTTTACCAGCCAACGCAATGGAGCACAACATTATAATGATGGCGCACTGGAGTAAGAAATTATTCATGAATGTATTTTCCTCAGGCCTTCTGCATTACAACATGAATTCCATGTGTTGTTTCAGAGAATTTCAAGCTTTTAGTAACTTGTCTTTGTGATTTGGCAACTTAAAAGCAATAGCTAATTTATGCCTTGGATAGACGCTGTGTTAGGTACGAAACACTTCTTATTGACTTTATGACATTTGATTCTGAACAATATTATACCAAGACATCTCAACATGGCTATAAAAATATCAAGCAATCAAATCTACATCAAGTATAAATTGGAATATAAATAACCAAAATATTTTACCTAAATGAAAAATTCTACATACAAATAACATTGTTCATTGATTGCCTACATAGTTTAGAAAAAGAGCTGTGTTTACAATATAGAGCTTTGTTAAGCATCCAAACTAAATAGATGCAATGATTTTAATGTCCACATAGCACCCATTTATTCTTAGATTGTAATTGTAAACTTTATTAATGTGACTATTTTCTAATGAAGGGGAAACAAAGAAACAAAAAATCTTGATTTGTCTCGTTAAATATAAACCACAAAGAAGGCTTTTCAGTTTCCTGGTGAGATGTAATGATACAGATCTGTAACAACATCTAAGTAACATGGTATTGTCATTTTTTACAAGTAGAATAACTTAATTTTACTAGTGAATAATTTGTGTTGGATGGCCTTTACTTGGAATATTTTATAAAGAGGAACAAACTCTACCAACACATGTTCTTGAAACACTCAGCAAGTAATTTGATTTTAGTGTAAAAAGAATTCATCGTGGATAAGTGGCCATTTTTCCCATAACCAAGAATTTTAGGGAATGACCAGAATAGAATCTTATATTCTTTTAACAACCGATGAAGAGTTCATAATCCTAGGGAAGCAGAAATGTTAGTAATCAATTTAGTCACACTTTTGATACTAATGTGTCAGCTGCCAATATGTATGCCAAATATGTTTCAATAACAATGCAAAGACCAGGACTTTTTCATTTGTGTGCATGCATGCAATAAAAATGTGATTCTTGTGATAATTTGGAAATTCCTGAACTAATAATATCATTTTTTGAAAATAACCCACTCTAAATTTGTAAACCTAAATGATTGAGAATATTCATAAGAGAACCACTCAACTTTGGTACACTTGACTAAACACATCTGTATAAGTTAATAAGATTTAGTCTGTTAGTCATTATTCTAAAATATTCCTCATTATTCTATAGTCAAAATTCACATATATAACCAATACAATTACCTAAGAGAATCTTATATTCTGAGCACACAAGATAATTTTAAAAAGTACCTAAACACTATTCAAATAACAATATTTTCTAAAGAAATTCATTTAGAAATCATTTTTTACATGTAATTTTTTTCTACTGTGGGTGTTTAGGCTTCTGTGGAACCTTAATATGAATTATTATGGTGTTGAGTGATGTAATAAATATACTTCGGAGGATTTTTTTGAGCTGTTTTCCTGGTGTGTCTATCAGGTATAGCTCTATTCAGAGTCTGACATTCTTCAGGGATCACAACTGGTATTTTAGGCCCCAAACTGTCCATAGTTTATGGCAGGAAATGTGAGAACATTAACTAAATATCTGTGAGGGAGCTTGAGTGAATTCGAACAATTTTCAAGAAAAAAAAAAAACAAAACAAAAACATGGCCCTCTCGCAAGACTTCCCTTAGAACCACTTTCTTAGCAACGTAGGATGACAACTTAAAGCAAAAAAGATGGAGGTGTGACGGTGAAATCTTTATGACAGGCTATCAGCAATGCTTCTCCTACATCTAGGGCTCCAAAGTGAACAGAAAAATCTCATTGAGCCTCTGATGTTTAAAAGGCACTGATTTGCAATTTTCTGAATTTGATGATCGTTTTAAAATGACTCTTCAGAAAGCAAAACAGCTTTGTACTTTGTTTGTTTTTTAAGTATTAGCTAATGAAGCTTCACTTTGGTGATCCTTGCTGAAAAACAAAAAAGAAACAAACAAACAAAAAGCAACTTTGAGGAAACACTGAAGAAGTCCAACTATATTTTGCAAGAAATAGAAAAAAAAGATAACTAACATCTTATTTAAACCAAGAATCTTTTCGCAGATGCAAAACTACAGTGGGACAATTTGTGCAGTGTTTCCTTCAAATTTTTTCCACCTCCAGTGAGGATCCCCTGGGGAAAAGAAAAACAAAAACACAACAAATAAATCTCAATATCCCCTAGCATTCAATGTTGGGGGGTGGGGAAAAGTCTTCTCAGATGTAATAAAACAAATTACATATTAGAAATGAGAACCATATAATACTATTAATTGGCACTTTTTTCTTTGCAAGCAATGGATGTCAAATTTGGGCTAACTTTAGCACAAAAGGGAATTTCTTGGTTCCAATAAGCTGAGGACACTGAGGTAGTTAATGGCCTTAATGGAATGACTGCCAGGACCTGTCTCCAAGGAAGTGAAGTGTGTTGCTTCTTATCTAGTACCCTCTCACCCTCTTCATCTCTCTCCCCATCTCTCTCTCCATCTCTCTCTCTCTCTCTCTCTCTCTCTCTCTCTCTCTCTCTCTCTCTCTCTCTCTTAAATCTTGGTCTTTGCTTGCTCATATTATACCCTCCTAAAGGAAACAATGTTCCCCAAATGTCTGTGGATTATGCTTCTGAAGCTCCAATGTAACATCTCAAAAGAAAACAAATAAATAAATAAAAAACAAAAAAAACCAGCTGCCACTTTCCAATGTCAATCCAGCAAGTCCAAAGATGAATTCTGATTTGCTTTACTTGGGTCATGTGTCTATTTCTTGACCCTGTCATTATTATTAGAAAGATGGGACACTGTGACAAGCCAAAACTGGGTAATTTGTGGCCAAGGGGCAGGGTCTTTGAAAAGTAGAAAAACTAACCAAAAAGAGTAGCGACCACATACAATTATAATTTGATGTGTGCCAAGAAGCTCAAAGCTAAATATATAGCTCCTTTACAGTAATATTATGGTATAATATTACCCCAGGTCTTCCTGTATTTCTAAGTTCCTGTTTGTTTTTACTTTTTTTGTTAAAATAAAGAATGATTCTGTTCCTTAAATAAGTTTTAATACCATAAGTCATTTCAGAATCTCTTTAGAGATAGGTAGTTTATAAATTACAAAAAAATAAAAGTAATAGATTAAATGTAACTGGGTTTCCAGCAAATCAAAACATTATCTATTTTGTCAGTGAATAACAAAGATGTTAACTGTAAACAGTGAATAATGGTTGCATATAAGGTTATTTTAGAGCCCTATGAGGATATGCTTAAAGGTGTCAACTGAACTCTTTGGTTTCTATAAAAACGTTTCTCAGTTTAGCTTACCACTCTTATTGGACTTAGTGTATGAAAAGGTATGGCCTATTTAAGATGTTTGCCAAACCACTCACTTAGGAATTAGAGACAAGTTCTAATAAATATATAATTGGCTGCCTACAGTGAAAAATAAACTCATATGATACCCCAGCTCTACCAGAAACCAGCTGTGTTCCACTTGTCAGAGCCACCCATGAAATCCCAGGAGTGTTCTCAGGAATGTATCTGTCTAAAATTCTTGCCAGGCTCCTCAAATACGCAGACCTTCAAAATCTCTCTTGGTTCCCCAATTAATGACATTACTATTCAGCTGACACTGAAGTGAAAGTTCTGTCCTGACCTTTCCAAAGAGTGTCGTCTTTTCACTGAGAAGTCCTGCAATTTTACCTAAAATCCTTCATTATCTCTCAGGAACCAACTGGAGCACAATTTCAAGCTTGAAAGCAGGGGATGCCTCAGGTGATGTAATATGTTGATATTAGGATATAGAGTGCTAATGCCTGGAATTTGTAAATAGTACCTTATTTAGGAAAAGGGTCTTCACAGATGTAATTAAATGAAGGATTGTGAGATGAGGAGATTACCCTGGATATTCTGGGACTGTCCTAAATCTAATGGCAAATGTTCTTATAAGAGACAAATAGAGGAGAGGCAACCACAGAAGAGGGGGAGGCAATGTGACCACAGACACAGAGAATGGAGTGGTGTGACTATTAGTGAAGGAATGCCTGGCTCCACCAGCAACTGTAAGAGACAAGGAATGGGAACGCCCCTATCCCCTGGAGGGATCTTGGTCCTGCTGACACCTTAATTTCAGACATCTGCCCTCCAGAACTGTGAAAGAATACACTTCTGTTGTTTGAAACCACCTAGCTTGTGGTAGTCCTAGGAAACTAATACAGGTGGAAACATGTGCCACCAAACCACAGTGGCCAGACTTTTTCTCACAGGTCCCACTCTGTAAATATATTTGGGGAGAAACAGATTTTTAAACCTTTAGCTAGGGGTCTTTACCTTAGATTTAGGAAATTGTCTGGGATTTTGAGGAAGTGGGTAATGAGTTAGACCTTTTGCAACTGAATGAAGTCTAATTATAGGTTACAAAACCCTTTATAAAAACAGAAATGTCTGGGAAACACCTTTCTAAGGGGGTCTGTAAGTCTTCCTAATACTTTCAAAGACAATTGTTTAATCTTTAGTAAGACAAAGGACTTTATTTTCTGCTCTTGCTAGAGATTTGAGTTGTGGAGGCCCTCTCTTTTGTGATCCATTGTAGCATTCCTTGTTCACTCTTTGCACATATCACATTGTATCACAATATCTGCACACTTATAGGTCTTCCATATTATACCACCAATTCTCTGAGGTCTACAACTTGTCATTTTTGCATCCTAGTACAGTGCCTAACAACCAGTAGGTGTTCAATAACAATCCCATAGAATATTCCAGGAAAGTATATTTGGTTATGATTCTCTAATAGTTTTTTCTGACATATCTCTGGGCACTGAGGACTTCTGAGATCTGATTCACTGTAGTCTCCTGTCATACATTCACTTTTTGTTATCCAAACAACTATAAAGGTTTCTGGCCAGAGTTGTTCCTTTGTATGGCTATGCCAAGTCTGATTATGCACTTCTGCCTCATCCTATCCTTCCAAGTTACTCCACAATCCTGCATCTACCACAAGGACACCAGATGTGGGAGCCTCACCACAATGGCCACAATCCTGTTTTTGACAATCTTTTCTTTTGGATACAGTAGTTAAATTCCATTGATCTATATAGCCAAGATTCACTGTCAGCACAGCAGTTTAAAGAAAAGATTAAAAGCAAATAAAAAAAGAAAAAAAATTGAGGAGGAGAAGTCGTTTTTAAGGTAAGTCTGATTCTTTTCCCAGTTTTCTAGGACAATCCAGGCTGGTGGTCTAACCCAAGTTAGAACACATAGGTAACCAAGCACCTTTGAGTAAATGAATCGTAGTCTCTAGAAAATGAGACTACCAAACTTATTTTTAAAGATTATACTTGGTAAAACTGAGGCAGAGAGAATTCAAGAGACTTACCCAAGGTCATATCAATATCTAGATGCAAAGCTACCACCACCTAGATACTCATACTCTGAGTTCACATTTCATTATACTTTTCTGTGTTATTTATTACATAGTTTATTTATATATATAAAAATTGAGGGCCGGCTGAGTGGCTCAGTTGGTTAAGAGCTCGCTCAAGAGTTTGAGCTCTGAGCAACAGTGGTTCGAGTCAGCCCGAGCTGAGCAGCCNTGAGCAACAGTGGTTCGAGTCAGCCCGAGCTGAGCAGCCGTGAGCTGCCAACAGGTGGCGGGATGGCTCAGCTAAAAAAAAAAAAAAAAAAAATTGATAGGTGATTCTAGTAAAATAAGCTCACATATTATATAAAGATAGAAATAAAAATGTAAATTTTAGATGAAATCTCAACAAACCAATATAAGCATTCTTAGTGAACATATTTTCAGGTATCTCTGCATCTATACATGTACATGCAATTTTACACAAATGTGATAATACTACTTGCTGTTCTGTAATCTGTTGTTTCTTCTCTCAACAAAGCATCATACGGTTTCTTTCCACATCATCAAACATATGTCTACTTAATTACTCCTGATGACTATATAATATTTCATTATACATTTAGATTATATTTTAATTTACATCTTCATTTTTTTAGATTTGGGTTATACCCCCAAATTTTGGTTCTTAAAACAATCAAACATTATAATCCTGTTTCATGATGTGCTCTGAATCAATTCAACTGATTATACCAACCATCTATGATAGTGAGAAGCTTTTTCATTACTTTCTCTTCTCCTGTGTGTACATGGCCTGTGGTCAGAAGGCCTGAGTTGTGGCCTTGGGCAAGTCACTGCACCACTTTGTGCCTCAGTTTCCTCTTCTATAAATGAGCATAATAACACTTGCTTACAGAACTGCAGTGACAAGTTTAGGCTAACATAAACATATTGAGTGTTGCTTAGCATATGATACTCAACAACTGTTATCTAGGAAGAAGAGGAGGGGAGGCTTAATTTATATGGCTATGGTCTCAACACCAATGGATCAACTGATATCAGAGCAAAAGTATCCCTTTATGAAGAAACTCTATACACCGACTCAGATATGGGTAGCTAAAAACTGACTAAAAGTATGTAATTTGATCACATTTATGCCACACTATGGATTATTGATTTCACTTTCTCTTCCATAATGGCAGAAACTGTCTTCTTGTTTACCATTATGTCCTTAACATCTTACAGTTATTGGTTAATAATAATAATCATCATCATAGTATAAGCATAATAAAAATAGCTAACATTTATAGAATAGAAACTTAAGAGGCTCCTGGAAGTTCATTGAAGATTCTTTGAAACATGAGTGGTGCAGGTCAATGAAGTTAAGACCTTTGACCTCTGGATCATCAAGTTACATAGTGACAGCTGGGAGACCCATCTAACACTCAGTATGAGAACTCAGAGGTCTGTCTACTTGGTCATCCTGTACGTATCCTCTCATTTCTCTAGGAGTTTCTAGGAAGATCCCCACATAACCCACTGGATTGTGAAATTCTATTGAACTTCGAGGGCTCACTGGAATAATGACTGGAAAAGCCCGAAAAGGTCTCAATTCTTTAGAGAATAAAAAAAGAATAATCTGATAACAGTGACCAGATAAGGGTGCTTCTATAAGTCATACCTTTATCATTGCTAAAAACAAACAAACAAACAAAAACAAACAAACAAACAAACAAACAAACAAACAAACAAACACTGTTTGCAGTTAACTCCACCACACATCACTACTGAATACAACTATAAGAGCATCAAAGAAACACAAATAAAATAGAAAATGCAACCAAAGAACCCCTGGATATACATATAGACTCTCCAAACTGGATGTAGGGGCCTTAAAATCTTCTCAAAATATTATGCCATAGCTCCAGTCTTCATGATATTTTATTGCTGCACTAACAAATGGGTATTCTTTGAATGGAAAATACCATTCCCAATGATGTTGAGATGAAATATTAAATTCAAATAGAAGCCTTCTGTCTTTAAAGGTAATTTGTCAATTTCAGAAGTAATTTTGGTTTAACTATCATTTAGAAAAGAACTCACTCATAGTCAGTCTTTCAATTGGTTTATCTTTGTGAATATAGAATATTACATTGTTACCTGATTCTAATTTAATCTCAGATAATTAATGTAATATTCAGGCATAAATATGCCAATATTTCTGAACCTTTCAGTAAAAATACATTTTTCCACTTTTCTCTTCTACCTACAGCATTCCAGTGTTGTTTCACTTACATCTTTACTTTTGCTGAATTTCTTTTTGCTGTGTTATCTGGGGAAGCTGAGTGACTGTTAGGTATTATTTTTAAGAATGAATTTTCCTATCATTTGAAGGTTACATTGTTCTGTCAAAACACAAATGTCTAGCAGTTTGCCATTTTTCAAGCTTTATTTCATTTATTTCAGTTTATATTTATTGAATTAATGATTTATAAAGATTGAAAAAAAATTTAACTAGAAATGCAAACATAGAAAAAAATGGCTCACTCAAATCATGGAGAATAATATAAAATCAATGTGTATGTTACATTAAATCACGTAAAATTTCCAATATTGATACAAAATGGCAATTGATGTAATTCGCCCAAATATGTATAAGCCCTATGAAAAATACTTTTTTTATAATGACTATTAAATCAAACACTTGTTTGTGCAAAATGCAATTGCGGCAAATTTGTAAATGAGTTTACTTATATGCCTTATGTAAAAATTATTTTCCATAGAGTCTTAGCTAATGTATTAAATCTCAACTTTCCAAATGCTGAAACATAAACGATAAATAATGAAGATAATAAAATTGGCTGTTTGGAATGAACAAAGAATTTTATTTTAATAAACTGATGTTTAACATACCGTAGGTAGTACCAATGACAGTTTACAAAACTCTCTTCCTTGATATTTTAATTACTGTATGCTATAAAGAATTAATTCACTTGAATTAAACATTTCATTTCAATGAAATGATATTTAATAACAGGAAACTAACTGTGCTTATGGTATGAGAGTAAATTAATTTTTATATTATTAAAATGTTATCAAAGGAGAAAGTTCTTTAAGCTGTCAATGATCACCCCAATTTCTGGTCCATGCACCTCAAACAAAATAGAATGGTGGGGAGTAGAACTGGTCAAATGCCTAAATGAAGAGAGAGAAGTTGAACTGTCAGGTAAGTATTAATTCATTTAATGCAAGTTTTGAATAACTGAGCAAAACAAACAAACAAACAAAACACTGCTCTGGATTTGGATTTTCAGCCCCCCTTTATTACCAACTAATTGGCCTTGGTTAAGTTCTTTTAACTCCAATGAATATCAGTTTCTTCATCCATAAAGTAAAGGGATTAGGTAAAAAAGGTAGGTTATACATTGTCTGTGTAAGGAAAAAAAAGGTGTGTAAAGACTAGTTTACCATAATTCTTTTCATCAAAAAGCTATTATGTATTAAACCCAAACAAAGTGGCAGGTCTTGTGCAGTGAGCCACTCTCCTTTCCTGCAACCAGGGTTACTTCCTGTTTCCAATTATTCTAAAACACGATTCTGAAATTATTTGCATATATTTAATTTTTTTGGTTTTTTGGTTTTTTTGTTGTTGTTCAGATGAACTAAGTACTTAGGTATCATCATCTAACATTTTAACCTATTTTAAGAAGTTTGGTTTTTTTTTTACACAAGTGTCATAGGATGAATGCATAATCTAATTGTTGAAGAGAAGCACACCTAATTTCTACACAATTCTACATTGAAGTGAAATGGTATCAAGAAGAGAAACAATTGCCTATAAAGACTATTCAGCCAATCTACTAATTACTATAAGGTAAACACATAACAACACTTGCTGATGTTAAACATCAGGGAGGCAAATTCCTTTACCTCCTATAGACCACATCAATAGATGACAGAAGACCCAGTGGATAAAATTTAAACACTAGTTCTAATCTTAAAAAAAAGTGATCTCAAGCTACATGGACACATCAAAATTTCCTTTAACCTCTGGGGCAACATAGGAAAAGTCAGATCATCATCATTTAAACAATTTTTTTCTGAAACTTCTGGCCATTAAAATAAAGTCTGAAACAAAAGTTTGAAGAATAACAGTTATAGAGTAGAAGAAAGAAATTAAACCATCATTGATAATTTTAATATAAGATAAAATATTTTTAAACACTGATGAAAAAATTAATAACTAACAGATACACTTGAAACAGAGACTCAAGTTCACAGTAGCAATAAAAATATAAAATACCTAAGAATAAACTTAATAAGATATGTGTAGGACCTGTAATAAAAAAAAACCAAATATCTTTCAGAGAAAGATAAAGAAGATTCAAATAAACAGAGAGAAATGCTATATTTCTAGATTGTAAGATTAATATCAAAAGGGAATCAACTACTAAATTTCATCCTTAGTTTTATAAAAATTCCACATCAAAATACCAATAAATTATTTTCTATTAACAAAATAATTTTAACTTTAAATTGAAAAACAGTTTAGAATAGTTAAAAAGCTTGTAACAGGAAGACTAATCATAGAGAACCAAATATTAAAAATATTATTGGGCCGGCCGAGTGGCGCTTAGGTTAAGAGCTGACTTGGGACGCCAGCTCTGAGCAGTAGGGCCCAGGTTCGGATCCCACATGAGGGCCAGTGACACTGTGCCCTCTAGAGCTAAGATGATGAGCAACAGCTCAACCTGAAGCTGGGCTGCCGTGAGTCGCCGGCGATGGCGTAGGCTGCAGCCCCTGCTGCAATGGGCTGCATAAGCTACTGTGTGTGGCTGGTAGCCAGTGTGAGCTGTCAAGAGCCGCCATGAGCGGTCGTCCAGAGGCCGCAACCGATCTGCCTCACCCTGGAAGAGCACAATGATAATACCAACATGGGCCAGTGAAGCAACGTCCTCCACAACTAGACTGAAGAACAAAAAAGGACAGCAACTTGT
>NW_017731451.1:1525624-1543219 GCF_001890085.2 Hipposideros armiger | reverse complement strand
TATATATATATATATAATATATATATATATTATATAATTATATATATATGTAAAGTAGATATAGCTATGTGCATGATTATTAGATATATATGGGTGAAATTTATATATGCAAAGGAAGCACATAACTCAATGTGAACTGATAAACGATGTAAAAAATATGTGCAAGACTTTTGGGGAAAAAAATCATATATCTCTTTTTGTACTTAACACTAAAATAAATTCCAGAAGGAATGAATTGCCCAATGTAAAAAAGTAAACTTCAAAATGTTAGGCAAAAGGTAATAAGTTTGGAAGAAAACTTCTTAAAGTACAAAAATCACAAAAAAAATCAAAAGATTTCACAGTTTATAAGCAGAACTAAATGGCAAATAAAGTTTGTACTTTAAATAATTATCGCTTTATATTTTAATGTTTGATGGAACTCGATTATTACCTATTACTTTTCCTTTTTATATTATTTCTGCATATGGTCTCCTGTTATTTTTCTCTATATAAACTTCAGAATCATATGGTTTATAAAATGAACCTATTAGTATTTTTATTGGGGACTGCATGAAATGTATTAACTTTACCTCAGGAGAACTACCATGTTTATAACGGCGATTCTGCTTCTCAAAAACTGCCCGTTCAAATCTTTTGGGTTCTTCAGTAATTGTTTCAAGTTTTGTTATCTGTGTTTTTTAAATGTACACCTTACCATTTCTTATTTAGTTTATCACTAGTTTTTTGCCTTTTTTCTTGATATCTTAAATGTGACCTTTAATTGGTCATTTCTTCTAAGTGGTTGTATTTTCATACGTTCATTTCACAAATACTCATCAAGCACAGACTAGGCTCCAGTCACTGTTATAGGAATCAGGGATACAAAAATGAAGAGAGCAGACAGCAACCCCTGACTTCTTCAAGTTTATGTCATGGTTGGGGAGATAGATAATAATCAAGATTTATAATAACAGTGTGTTAGTACCTAAGCATAAGTATGTTAGATGAAAGGAAGGGCTAAAGAGAAAAGTAGCAAAGAGGAGGGTCAAAAGTGCCAAGGTGTGATTTGAAAATTTGAAGTTTTAGATAGAATAGTCAAGATAGTCTTCACTGAAATGACATTTGATAAAGATCATAATGAAAATTTGAACCAGTTCACATGGTTAACCGAGGTAGCACATTCCAAGAAAAGAGGGAATAAGATATAAGCTGAGGCAGAACAGGGCTGATGAGCTCAGGAATACAGAGGGGTGTGCTGCGGAGACTGCCGAGTAGGCAGAAGGGTACTGGGGGAAGAGGGAGGTTGCAGTTCACCTTATGCAAATTGTATGTATGCTTTTTTATTTAATTGGATTTGCATGTTTGTGGGGCTTTGTTTGTTTGTTTGTTTTTTTCTTTTGACATTTGAGCTGACCGATTATTTTTATGGTCTAATGTGTAGGCAGTTTTTGTGAATGTTTTAAAGGCAATCTATATCTTCTATTTTCACTGTAGAGATTTTTCTGTTTTCTCAGTAAAGAGTTTATGAGATATATAAACAAAAAGGCAGATAAATAGGAAGATGATAGACAGATGATAGTTAGATGATAGATAGATAGATAGATAGATGATAGATGATACAAAGTAACTTTGTTATATATGTTAATGTCTATAACATCTTTATTTATTGTGTACTCCAACTGTGATGGACAGAGTAGTAAATTAATGTCTTCTGCTAGTTTGTTTCTATTTCTCCTTGAATCTCCCATAATGTCTTTTGAATTCTGCTTCTATTATATTTGGTGCATAAATATACATAACTGTATATCTTCAACGTGATTATTCTCTTTATAATTATGTGATACCCTTTGCTCTGATATTAAGATCGCAACTCCTACATTTTCATTTGTTTGTATACTTCCATTATTTAGTGTATATTTGCCCTGTTTTAAAATTTTTTTCCTAACATTCCTGAATCTCTCTCTTTTTTTTAAAGTGAGTCTCCAGTATAGAGAGAAATATTAGGTTTTTCTTTGTCCAAGATCAAATTTGAAACCAATTTTTCTGCCACAGTGTTTCCAACAACCAGTTAGTTGGCTGAAGTTCATCCTTTAGAAGCATCTTTCATAGGGTTCATGGAAATAATATTTCTTCAGATACTGCATGTTCAAAACTGTCTGTCGTTAGTCTTCACATTAGAATGAGGATTTGATTAGATGTAAATCTCAAAACTCTCTCCTGTGAGCGTTTTCTGGTGTTTCTCCCCTATCTTCTTTAGTGAACGCTACTGTGGTAAAGTCTATGAACTGTGTTGTGATTCTCAGCACATACATGCTTGATCTTTTTGCCTGTAAGTCCAAAGGATTTGTTCTCCACTTTTTAATGTCTAATATATTTACAAGTTTGTGACTCGGTATTGACTTTTCAGGATAAAATTTGCAGGATGTGATACATGGTACATTCTTATATTTAGGTTCAAGATTTTTTTAATTCTTTATTTTCCTTCTTTCCTTTTGTCCTTCTTTCCTTCCTCCTTCTCTTCCCTTTCTTCCTCCATTTCTTTTAAACTCTTTCCTTGTTTCCATTTTATTTTGGTTTCTATACTTACCTTTATATTATTTGTGTCTTTCTCTGTTTTCCGTATTGCATATTCTCTTTTTATTTTTTCAATTTCATCTTTATTTCTGTGATAGTTTTCCTTCTTCTATATTCTTGAATTCTTCCAACTTATGTTTTATAGTCTCCTGTGTTTTATCACCTCTTTCCTGATTCTTATATTTGAACTTTTTGCTTTTTCATAAGAAACAAAATTGCTGCATTAAATTATTTTTTTAATTTACAGTAGAATATTTGGTAGCACTTGTCCTCTTATTTGTGGCATCATTACTTTCTGGAAAGTGCTCTTTAGCTGTTGTAAGTATTGCTCTTCTCTTCTACTACATTTCTTTTGATGTCACTGCATTAATGCTCTGCCAGTGATATATCTATTAATTATAATTACATGAGATGGATTTTCCAGAAACAGCAATTTTATGTCTGGCGTAATTGTATGTAGTTTTCCCTTGATTATTTCTTTGAATCACACCAGGCCAACAGGGCTTCTATGATAAAATGTGGTCCCCTAGATTTCACACTACCTGGTGTCAACAAGAGACACTGCTCCTGCATCATAGGGTGAGCCCCTTCTATGTCAGAAGTATATATTTGCTGGCACATTTTGAGTTTTGCCCCCACTGGGTACCCTAAAGAATTTCCACTACTCTTCTTTCCACGCCACCCTGCACATTCTCAGCCAGAAATCAGCTCTGCCAGGTCTAGTTGGTGTCCAGGCTCCACACCCGGTTTACTGTTGTTGACTAAAGTTCTTGAAAAAAGGGGATATAACTCTTGCACTTCAGCTTGAACACCTCAACTTCTAATATATTTTTTCTTGAGTTCTCTTAGATCTAATCTTTGCTGCCAATCTCAGTTTTGCTAAAAAAAAAAAAAAAAGGAGTTTGCAATGTTACATTTGTTTGATGGTTTTTGTTTCCTGCTTCTTTGGTATGATTTTGTGAAGAAGAAGGGAGAAGATATGGAGCCTATACCACCATGTTCATAATGGTAATCCTCAAGAGTGAATTTTGGAAGGAAAAAATGAAATTTAAGGAGCTTTGAATTTTTAAAAATAATTTCACTAAATTCAGACAGAACAGTGAAAAATGATGTGTGTGACTTGGTTAATATTAAATGCAAAGTGAGACAATCTGAATAATTATCACACATATAAAGTAACAGAACATTACCAGAGCCCTCGAAGCCTTCTTGCACACCCTGTAAGCCATTGTACTCTCCCGCACGCCTTGATTTCTATGCTTTTTAAATTATTATGCATTTTACAATTTTAATTGTATGCTTTTCTAAGTTCTTTATTGACTTCCAATTTTATAATCAGAAAAATGAAAATAAGTTACATGCAAAAGTTTAAAAACAAGTATTTGTTTTTAATTTTTCTTTTAACAACATCCTTTAAATTAAGAATAGGCATTCCCTGGTAAACTGTGAAACTCTGCTGTAGCTACTATGCTTGGTAGGAACAGGAGACAAGTCTTCAAGGGTGAACAAATGGAACCCCTTAAGGACTTCAGGGCTGATGTGATACTATCAAACTGATCATTAGCATTACTTACACCTAGACCTGCTCAGATTTGTTTACGCAATACAATTGGGCCTTCCTCTTGGCATATCATAGCAAACTCAAACTTGAGAAAAAACAAAAAACATGAATCCCATATATTTGGAATACAGGAAGATTATCATGGGGGATACATGAGCACCTTCTCTCCATTTAGTTGTTAAATTTTGAATAGTAAGATTTACCCTGATATGTTTGCATAATAAATGTTGAGTTAACCAGAAGTTCTATTTTTTGATGCTGTGACAGCAATGCTAGATTCGAGCTAATAGTTCAAGCGATGGAAATCATAACATGCTATTTTCAAAAGCTGCTGCCTTCTAGTCTTTCTTTTTTTTTTTAAAGTATAGATCTTCACATTCCCCAAAGGTCAGAGAACTAGAATTTAATAACAAAATAATGAGTCTAAAAAGGAGACCTATTTGAAACTATCAATGAGGCTCCATGGGTCTACAGAGGAATTATTATAGCCTACGAGTAGCACACTCACATACTAAGGGCTTAACTGTTCTCTTCCCCTGTCCTGTTTTGCTTTGCCTTCTCCCTCACTTGAGAACTGAACTTTATGAATTGGGGTCCAAGGTACATACTCTCGCTCATGGTCACGTATTTCTCCATAGCGCTCATCTTGTTTCTTGGAAAGAGAAGTCAGGCTTGTCTATCTGTCAAGCTGGTGAACTCCCACAGTTCCGCAAGTGTAAGCTGAAAGGAAATCTCTTTGCAACAGCCCCTGTCGCCAACACTAACATAATGGAGAACATGTAAACAGTTGCCTGGATGATTGTTACAGGGGTTGAAGCACAGCAAGAACAGCTTTCACTCAGACAATGGAATTTGCACTCTGTATGCAAATGTTCTGGCTTTGGCTCTGGGGCTTTTCACTCCTCAGGGTGTGCAGTGTCCAAATAGGCTCACACACTCACCTCAACGCCGGAGCACAAGGCTCTCATGTCACTACCACAGAATTTCAATTTCACTGACTTTGGGTGACCTTTGCTTCAAAGCAAAAACTCAACTCTAGAGCCTGATTTTTTTTGGGGGGGGGCAGTTCTTTGTTTGCCTCTGACCCCTTCCTTTCTGGACTCTCCCAAATAGGTTTAATTCTAGCTCTAACAAGGCTTTTGGTAAACCAACTGAACATTAGGGATCTAGAATACTATATGTAGTTAATTATATATTACAGCAAGCACCGTACCAAAGAATGATGATATCATCTTAGAAAGCACAGCGCTATTTGAATGGCAACAATAGAAAACATAAAGAAACACAGGGAGTCAAGCAAGTAAATGATGCCAGGTGTGGCCTTTCTGTTGGCTGTCTTTCTATACCTAAAAAATTTGACATAAAAGATTGTGATGGGAACTTTCAAATGTTTTGAAATGTCATGTTTTTCTTTCTTCCAGTAGTAAACTGCTAATGTTGAGAAAGTGGCCAATTTTGTTGCAATATGAACTATAACAAAATTTATCCTCAGAGTAAGATTCTGATTCCATCATTTGCTTTAAAGACAGAGGCTAGATTTCACATGATGGTGTGTTCCTTTTTCACTGTCCAGTTGTATTAGCAAATGACAAGAGCTGAATGCTACCCTTATTACAGTCAATGTCTATATGTGTATTTTCTTTAGTTTATTAGACATGAAAGTATTTGTTTCTTAATTCTAGGGATTTTTAAACATTTATATAAAATATTATTAGATTTTGTTTTGTACTTAGTTCTAGAAATGCTGAAGTGGTGTTTATATAACAAAGTATTCTATTGTAAAGGAAATATTGCATTAATCAAACGTTAAAAAGGATGCAATTAAAAAAATCATGGGGAAAAAATCAGATGGCTAAGAACATGTTTTAATAATAACACATAGTGCGTATTATGAGGAAGATAATTTTTTAAATATTAGATTTGTGCCACCTAAATATATTGAGTGTAGAACAAATAGTTTTCTTTTGTAACTGGTTGAATAAATATTTAATAAGTTTGTACCATATGCCCAATATTAGCATAGTGCCAAAGAACTAATGACCTGAGCTGCTATATGTTCTTCCTTGTTTCTGTATGTTACACGTAGGATAATTTCTTCAGATGTGTCTCCCAGTGCATTAATTCTCTCTGCTGTTTGGAGTTTCCACTGAATTTATAATTATAATAATTATATTTTTTATTTAAAATAATTCTATCTGGTTCTATTTCTTCTGCCCTATTTTTTAAAATACCAGGGGTGTCAATAAAAAAAAATGTATACCCATGACTTGTACTCATCTTTTGCTATTGGTATATATTGAGTATTACAATTTTAACACAGTATTTTCCTTTCTTAAAATGTGTATACATTTTTTTGGCACCCTCTGTATATGTATTTTCTTATTCTTTGCTTACTTAAAAATGCATTTATTTTTAAAATTTCTTGTGCTATGAAAAATATTTATAATTGTTGCATGTGAAGGCTCTGAGGCTCAAAATATTTATCCTTGTAGTTGTCATGTAATCATAGTATTTGTTGTTCATTTCACTTTTATTTTTTTCATTTTGAGTCCATTCATGATTGAATTTAATTGATGGGTGTCCTGAGAAACCAAATGGAGGATGCCTTTTTCAAAGAGAAATTGTATGTGCTTTTGTTGGGAGCGAAGGGATATTACTGGACCAGAATCACACTGGTGTACTTTGAGAGTTTTGGTTTAATAAGAGATCTCAGATTTACATCCTAATCTCAGATAGTCCCAAGGTTAAATTGGGTCTCCTAACACTAGAGCTGGAATATTCTTTGTCCTCAATTTGACTGTGATTTTTTGTTTAGTCTCTGCTTGCCATGAATATTGTCCTTCATAATTTTCAGCATTGCATTACAAAATATATTTTTCATAACTTATCTAGTATATAGTGTGATATGGTCAAAGGAAAGTTCCCCAAATTATCTTGTCAAATGTTTTTTGGAAACAACTCTTCCTTGATTATAATTTTTTCTTAGGTAAAAACAAATTTAGTTTATATTAAATTTGAATGCCAGTTAAAACACTGTTTCCATTGCTACATTATTTTTAATTTAAAAAAGTTATAATCTTGAAAAATTCCACCTGAAAATTTTGAAATATTAAAAAAAAAGAAAAAAAAAGTGCTCTTAAATTTTCAGGTAAACAACACTTTACCTGAGAGATTCTGCTTGGAGTTTATAAGTAATTATCTTAAAAGTGTAATTCTCTATCTCTTCATTCTCTGTTGTCCAATAACAGGGCCACTGGCCATATGTGGCTATTAAGCACTTAATATATGGTTAGTCTGAATTAAGACATCTCTCAAGTGTGAAACATGCACTAGATTTTGAAGACTTGGAACACAGAAAACAGTATTAAATCTCTTGTTAGTAATTTTATATTGATTACACATTAAAATAATATTTTGGATATACTGGCTCAAATAGAATACCTTTTAAAAATTAAGTTCACCTGCTTATTTGTACTTTTTAATTAAAAAATTAAATTTAAGTAGAAAATTTGTTATGTTTTCGTCTAATAATGTTTTTATCAAAAAGTATAGTAACTATCATTTTCAAATTGGGTGGTGAACACAATGTGATATATAGGTGATGTATTACAGAACTGTACACTTGAAATCTATGTAACTTTACCAACCATTGTCACCCCAATAAGTTTAATTAAAAAAAATTCCAACAAAATTAGTTTATTTAAAACATTATCTTTCAATATAAACTGATTATGATTTCATAAACTTTCAAATAATAACTTCCAAAGAAGTCATAAAGTTTAATAAATGCTATAAATAGATTTTATGACTGATTTTATAATTTGCTTTGGATAAGAAATGGTTTAAATTTTTGTTTCTATTTACAAATATAATGCATGTCCTTTGTTAAAAGTTTAAACAATTTATATATGCATAAATTAAAAAGTTAAAAAATAAACTTCTCAATCCTAGCCATTCAGAAATAACCCTTAAAAGTACCAAAATATTAGATTTTTCAGAATTTTTTCAATTATGTACATATATACATATTCATGATTTGTAAAGTCTTATTCTAAAAGTGAGCAAAATAATACACCACAGTACTGCTAACGATATTTTTTAACTAAAATGATGATTACATATAAAAGAAAAAAGTAGCTGTGAAACTATTATTAAATTGATAGTAATTACATATGAGATGCTAAATACATATAAGAAGTGCCCTTAATTTTTATAAAATTTATTTTTTCATAGTGATATGTCTTGCTTTCTAGGTACTGTGAAATAGTTTTAAAAAGAGCTATGGTTATGAAGGGAAAAACCTGGGTAGTCTTTTTTCTTTTTAAAGATTTTTATTGGGGGATGGGAACAGTGCTGGGGAATTGAGGGAAGGAGAACAGACAAGTTGCTTTCCTTTTGTTCTTCAGTTTAGTTGTGGAGGACGTTGCTTCACTGGCCCAAGTTGGCACCATCATTGCACTCTTCCCGGGTGAGGCAGATCAGTCGCCAGCTTCTGGACAGCTGCTCATGGGGGCTGCTGGCTGCTCACGCTGGCTGCTGGCTACACACAGTAGCTCATGGCAACCCACTGCAGTAGGGGCTGCAGTCTATGCTGTCTCTGGTGACTCACGGCAGCCCATCTCCAGGTTGAGCTGTTGTTCAGCATCCTAGCTGTAGAGGGCAGTGTCATTGGCCCTCATATGTGGGATCCGAACCGGGGCCCTCTGGCATCCCAAGCCAGCTCTTAACCAACTCGCCACTCGGCTGGCCCCTGGGTAGTCTTAATTGCATCAAAATATCCACTTCTAAGAAAAGTTTAAAATTCGCTGAGAGAATTCCAATAATTTCACAGAAAACCTACTGAGCAAAAGGAAGCCAATTCCTTAAGAAATGCATCATGATTTTTTTTTTGAGCTGAAGAGTTAAAATATATAAATATTTAACAAGGAATCACAGATCATTTTCCTATAACTGTCCTATGAAGATGGTGCTGATGCTGAATAGTCAAACATTTCCTCTATCCTCCATGGACTTTGTATTCTTGGGGAGTCACTCTAATTGTGACTCTGAAATCTAAGGATGACGACTGGTCCTTAGTCTATGGACAAAACCATTTGAATTCTTTCTTTGTGTTTTGCATTTTTCAATAGTAACATAGTAGTAGTCTTCTATGTGACTATAAATGTCTGATGTTCTGCTCCCAGTGGATTTCAGAAATGTTCCCTTATATAAAATTAGCTAACACTATGCCAGTTTTTCAGGTTCATCTCTACAGGTTTGGGGAGTTTTTGAAAATGAGTTGTGATATGTAAAATGTCTGTGAATTAGGAGATAGAATGCAAGGTAAATCTAGTATTATATTCAACTGAGAATTATAGGGGCTTGTTGTTGATTTTGTTTTACCTCTTGATATCACCTACCTTGACTAGTTTCCCATGGTCTATCACAGACCAAATGTGGTAACTGACCTTGAGTTATCTTTTAGTGGCTTAACCAAAAATTATTCATCTTTTTCTTGTTCTGGGAAATTTAAAACCTATAAAATTGTCTATTAGGCATAATTATAGTTCTGATCAACAACCTATTGGCATATACTATTTTTAAATTAGTAAGTAATGTACATATTTTAAAGGTAAGACACAATTTTTGGTATTTAAATAAACTGTATATCGAATATTGTGATTGGCTTACTTGCAAATGTAATATATGTTGCCTTAAATTTCAAGGGAGTGACTTTGGTGGTAGAAATCTCCCTCTCTTCTTCCTGTGATGACTTTGGATGTGAGGTTAGATGGAAAATGGCCAACAGAAGGCTTCTTGACAGTGTGAAACTCTCAGGGGGAATCATAAGGGAAAGAAAAGGAAGAATTAAAGAAAAGAAGGGCAGGAGGAAGTGAAAATAGGGTCAGGCATTGCACACCACCACCTATCACAAATAAAGGTGTTCCTCAGTCCTCTGTAGGGATGATGGTTAATGCAGTCTGAAATTCCCATCAATCCACCATTAAGAGGGCAGTCTGTGCCTATGTCTTTTGTCTTCCTTGTAATAATAATAAAAAAAAGGTCATGCTTACAAATTTTGAAACCTAAGGGAATATATTTGAAAGTGCATCTGAGTTTTTTACACTTAGCTAAAACCTTTGGAACTTTGACTTGCATCTCAACATCAACATTCAAAATTCATATGATTTAAAAGACAAGGACTTCTGCTGTTGTTAAAGAGCTTAAAGAGCTGTGACTAATAATTTGATAAAATAAATTATGAAATCATGAATAAACAGAAAAATACCTATATATGAATATTCTGTTGAAATAGAAAAGGCACAACACAATCACTGAAAAATGTTTTCAGAAAAATAATGTTTAAATGTGGGTATCTCATGCTGTGTAAAGGTATATTTTTCAAGGAGTTAGAAGAATCAAAGATATTTAAAATTTCATCTTTGTGCTCGATTTTGTTGATGTAAGAATGAGGCCCTGAACTGCAGCAGCACTAGTGGGAATGGGAAGATGTTGCCAGTAGGCTTTGGTGAGTGGTAGGTGGAGGGAACTTAAACATGATGCTAAAGGAGGAATGAACTCAAGTGAAGGGGAAAGCATGGGAGCTCAATATTCCATGACATGACAAAAATCTACGTAACTGGGAGCTTATTATTCAATCGAAAAATTAATGACATTTTAAATCAATCTCACATATCTAAGCCCAATGGCTGCAACTGGGTACAGAGTGTGAAGAGATGGCTGTATTACTTTATATCGTATCAATCTATATAAACCAAGATGGCACCAGGTATTTCATGTAAGTTATAATTCCAGTACATTGGTTCTTGTATGTACATTTGGTCCAGAAGATAAAGCATTTAATTATGAGTCAATATAACTGGTTTCTAGACTTAGAGCTTCTTTGACAGTGTATAAAATTTTAAGAATCATTGTCTATAATAACACTTCAGGAATCATCCTATATACCCATTTTGTGAAAGGGGTTGATATATGGTGCTTGTGCCTCTGCTAAAATTTAACACAAATAATTGTGAAGTAACACTGAAACCTTTGCAAACAAGTTGCTGTATACGTATGGTTTTTCATTGTTGTAATACTTTTGCCTGCTGTGATCTGCTCTACTTTAAGGATTTGTTTATAATAAATCACCTCTTAAAGTGTGGGTCTCACAATACACATACTCATTCACACACAAATGCACACACAAACACACATGTGCACACACACAAACACACGCGTGCACATACACACACACAGAGACATACTATAACACTTATCTAATGTTAGTGTTTTCAAGTATTTATATTCCAAGCCTCAGAGATTACATGGTTTAAATGAGGTTATATTCCAATTGTTTTCAATTATTTAAGTTCAAATACCCCATTTCTTGTTTAAACATAATGTTATAATAGTATAACTGTATTTAAGAATTTTTTCTGCAGCCCTTATTTTTTCCTATTATTATATTTATGCATTCTGAATGGATGAGTTATAAGTCTAACTCCTCTAAGAACATATATGAGAAACTGTATTTCATATTTCTAACTCCCATTAGTAAAATAAGACTTATTTTATTTTTAATAAAATTTGCTGTATAATAATAGATCCAACAGAAAAGCACTGCAGTATTTATGTAATTTATTAGAAACTTTCAATCATGATTAGCTATAACTGGTAGAAATAAATAATTTAAAGCTTATTCCAATTGATGTTAGATGACTCTGGATTAGAGTTTTAAAGATTTATTTGTCTTTATTATCTTGGGAAAAATGATATAACTAGCATTATAATCTGCTGCTTAATTTCTACTGAACTAATTATCATTGTCATCAACATATTCATATATTTGGCAAATATTGAACTCCTACTACGCACCTGGTAGGGTTTGGGGCACCAAGAACACAGCACAAAACAAATCACTATCTCGTAGAGGTTACATTCTAGTATTCCTCATAGCTTACATCATTTAGATAAGGCTATCTTCAATTTTTTTTCAATTGTGGAAATCAAGAATATACAAAGAGATAACTGATAATAAAACATCAAAAAGAGATTGGTGATCCGATGGAGAATAATTCAGGGCAGTGCAACAGAAGCAGGGCAGGGTAGCTAGACTGGAGTGAAGGTGGCTGAGTGGTCAGATGACAAGGAAGAGGTAGGCTAGAGTCAGGCTCTGGAATGGGCTAGGACATAGAAAGGCATTTGAATTTTGTTCTGTTGGAATGGGGAAAGACTGGAGGGCTGTGATGATTGGAATATAAGTACTTTTGTGTTTGTTTAGAAACTAGACTCTAAAAGCCAATTTGTACAAAATGAGCCCTGATTGTATAGTAAGCCACAGATTGTGTCTCTAGCTCATAAAAAGAATGACATGACCTGAGTTACATTTTATAAAAATTGTTCTGGTTCATCTTGACTGGGAGGGTGAGAGTTAAGAGAGAAAGGAAATTAGTGAGTCTAGGCTAAAATTAAGGTGGTATTGGAGAAATAAATGAAAAGTGGATATAGAATATAATTTGAAGAGAGAACCAGCTAGATAGTTTACACGTGAATCACACATACCACATTATATGTGGATTACATAAATATGAGGCTTGGGGGCAGAAAGATCAGTTCAAGACACCTCTGAGGTTTCTGGCCTGCCATGGCTGAGTGCATGGTGGAGCCATTTATTGAGCAGGGAATGACTGGAGGAAGAGCAAGTTTGCAAATATCAACACTATCATCATATGATAGTCGTGTATGTAGATCCACTAGGAAAGTTGTGCTGATTGTCATAGCTGGGATTAAGGTGAGGCAAGTGTGGCACTTGCCTTGGGTGCAAAATTTAAGGAGTCATCCAGTCACACAAAAAAAAACAAAAAAGAAAAAAACAAAAAATACAAAGAACAAAACATAAAACTGTAAAAATGTAAATAAAGATGGGATCAGGATAGTGCCATGCAGTCATACTAGAATCTGAGGCAAAAGGAAAAATGTGCATACTTAACAGTAAAAAAATATATTACACTGAAATATGAATGTTTAAATTTTTTCAGTAGTAAATAAGCACTATTTAATATTTCATTGCATCACTCACATCAGCTTAATCCTGACCCTGCTGATTGTGCATTGCACACATCCAAAGAGCACCTCCTCATTGTAGTTTGTGTAAACTAGGGTCTAGGTTGTGCGCAATCTCCACGGCACTGCATCGTGGCCCTGTGTGTACAGGAAAACCTTCCCGAAACAAAAGCAGCACTGATATATCTGTAGCCTTTGGATACATATTATATCCTTTGCATGTCTTCAACTAAAACAAGAGTCCAGCTTACCTTAATGTATTTTCTAATATGATATATATGTTATACATATGATATACGAGGTCTGCCAATTATGTTCGCAAAGTTGTTGCAAGGATGTTGCTAGCCGTTTTTGATATCAGAGGTATCATTCATTTTGAATTTGTACCAACTGGACAAACAGTTAACCAAGTTTACTATTTGGAAGTGCTGAAAAGGCTGCGTGAAAAAGTTAGACAACCTGAACTTTTTGCCAATAATTCATGGCTCTTGCATCACAACAATGCACCAGCTCACACAGCACTGTCTTTGAGGGAGTTTTTAACCAGTAAACAAATACAAATAACTGTATAGGAACACCCTCCCTACTCACCTGATCTGGCCCCCAATAACTTTTTTCTTTACCTGAAGGTAGAGGAAATATTGAAAAGAAGACATTTTGGTGACATTCAGAACATCAAGGATAATACGACAACAACTCTGATGGCCATTCCAGAAAGAGAGTTCCAAATTGCTTTGAAGGGTGGGCTAGGTGCTGATGTTGGTGCATAGCTTCCCACAGGGAGTACTTCGAAGGTTATTGTAGTGATATTCAGCAATGAGGTATGTATCACTTTTTTTAGGATGAGTTTACGAACTTAATTGTTTGACCTCATATATATATATATATATATATATATATATATGTATATATATATACATACATATATATATAATTATTACCAGAATAATACTCTGCAAGGAATTTTAAACTAAGTTCTATAGGCAGAAGCAGTGTGATTTTAGACAGAAACTGAAATATGCACAAAGAAATGAAGATCTCTGGAAATGGCTAAAGTGAAGTTGATTATAACAGATATTTTGAATAGTTTTATCACTTTAAAGTTTTATATCGAAAGCAAAAATAGTAGCAATGTATTTTGAGTTTATAGTGTATATAAAAGTAAACTGTATGACAACAGTATCACAAAAGATGAGAGAGAGGAATCGGGCTTATACGGCTGTAAAGTTCTTACTCCATCTGAGGTAGTGTGATATTTGAAGCTAGTTCAGAGCTGAATGATTTGGGTTCATTCAGAAATGTAAGAAGAGTGGATGGAACTGGGGTTGGTATGTTTAGCATTATAATGGTCAGCTAATATACAGTACTAGGAGTATTTCTTTCTCACTAGTCAATGACAATCATTCATTTTAACAGAAAAACAACTGTTGCTAATTGTCTGTTTTGGTAAAGCATTTCAGAAATGATAGTAAATTTAAAGGAAATTTAAGTTTTGGTTTATAATCAAAGCTTTAAAATTTTTTGGTCTATCACTTTTCACATTTTCTTCGCAATTCTACAAAGTTCTGGAGAGGAACTATAGGTCAGAAAAGTTTTACCAGGGAAGCAATCAAAATTTTGTTACAATGTATAATGAAAATAGTGCCCTCCAGATCAGACACAATTTGTATGAGAAATAAGATCAAAAGAGAAAAAAGGAAAAAGGAGAACTGCAAAGTTAACAAAAGACATAAAAGAGTAAGTATGGTGAATTCTGGGTGGTGAACACATAATGTGATATACAGATGATACAGATGATGTATTACAGAATTGTACACCTGACACATATGTAACTTTACTAACAATTGTCACCCCAATAAACTTTAATAAAAAAATGAGTTGTTAATTCTATCAGTTCAAGGCAAAATAAATTTGGGACCAAACTGATAAACTTGCCAGATAACTATATCACTACAGATGTATCCAGTTAGTGTGTCTTTAATTGGACAAATGAACCTTGAATAGAGGACCAATTCAACATTGGTCACTGACACTGAAGGTTCACAGGTGATGCCAGTGCCATACTGAGTCATTGCTTCAGGCAAAAAGCAAAATCAGTAACACTGATCTGCCTTATTTGAAATTGTAATATTTTGTTTATTATGTATATTCTCAGTTAATTTTTACTTTTATAAATATTGCACTATATATTATTTACCGTGTAACTGGGGTTTTTAGCTCCTTCCTAAATTTTATGCCCAAAATTTTAAGTTTCTCACTCATCTCACCCTAGTCCTGGCCATAAAGTATATCCAGAATATTTCCACTACTAAAATTTTTGCAGTATGTGTTGTTCTGAATGTAAATGAAAACAAAACAGAACACAAATTCAACATGTGATGAATGAGATTCTAAATCATATCTACTTTATATTCAGTTACTGTAGGAACCATTGCACACTGGAGCTACAGTGATTAGAAAGCATTTGAGATAGAGTTTTTGTTTTATTATGAAAAAGCAGAACATTTCTTCCCATGAATAACATAAGGGAATAAGGCCAATTAGCAGCCCAGGGTTATGCGTTTTCCTGTTTCCAGAGAATAGAGGTCATTGGCTGAAAATGAGGCATGGTAGAATTTTTAATTCTCCTGTACCCAATTCCCAGTAGTAATGCCCCTGGGAGGAATAAGCTAGAAGTCTGCCAATCCAGTCAATATTTCATTGTCTAAGGGGCTTTGTGAAAAGAATCCATCAGCAACACAGGAGACACAGCCTCAACCAAATGAGGAGGACAGTGAGAAAAATTCATGCATAGGGAGCAAAGGTTCTTCCATAGGCCTTTAACTGGGTCTATTTTTAAAAATGTATCATTGTCTCTTGCAATAGAGTTATGAGAATACATATTTGTCTCCTTTGATAAAGTATTTGATTCTTCTTTGTATCAAGAAAGGTGCTCTAATTGAAAGGTAGGGTTTCAGTAAATATTGGTTAATTGAGAATGATTTAATAAAATAATCTCTCCTAATCTATTCTAAAGTCACAAAACGTTTTAGAAAAAACATTTTCAAAGAAAAAAGGATACATTACATTCTAACTGGCCCCAATTTAATGCACAATTTACTTAATACGTTAGGATGAAAAATTAATTCTTTACTAGCTTAAGATGAGTTAAATACATCTAATATAGAACTGATATCTGAAACATTTTACTGCATGAAAAAAAGCAATTCTATTGTACTCTAATGTGCTGCACATTCAAGTGTGCCAAGTTAGACCTGCTTCTCTGTTTTTATTTGGAAGAGTAGAGAAAGAAAAACAGGAAAGAACACATATTCCAGCAGAGGTTCACCATCCTAAACGAAGAGAAAATAAACGCTAGAGAAAGCAAAGTAACATAGAGAAAGGAAAGAATTAGTTGACTTGAGAAGTTCCAGGACAAAGTTACTTGAAAATGAGAAGAATATTATTACTTATTTTTATCTATTTGGTGGGACTGCCTGAAAAGTAAGAAGCAGGTTTCTGAATAGGAGATCTTTATTTCGGTCAAGTATTACAGGGGGAAGTTATCATTAATTCAATTATGAATAAAAGGAAATATTCAAATAGAGTTTTTCATCAGTAAAATACTTCATTTCAATTAACAATTATATTCTTCAAATAAAGTTTGCCAAAAATATAACTGCTGAGTCCCACATATGCCAAATTCATTTTCAATCATTGGCAAATTTTAATTGACTTTAATATTATTTATTTTCATATGTTTCTTAATTATCCTTTTCCATTTAGTTTTGCTTATTTTATAATATGTATTCAAAATTGTTTCCTTTACCACATTGTTTGTGCTTCAAAGTTCCTCTGCTAATTTCTTTTTCTACAGTTACATCCTAGTTAACCACAGTGGACTTTATCCTTTGTTTATATTTTTACAACATAAATTTAATTCTAGCTTCTCCCACTGGGTCAAAAATGTTCTCCTTTTTTTCCTACAGTATTATTTCCGGCATATTTAAGTTTCATTCCCTTAGGGCTCCTTTTATTTTACTCAAATAAACTTTTCTCACATTTAAAAATGAACTAACTGTATTCTTTTAGCAAATTTGAGCAGTTGCATAGATAATTTTAAAATATTTGTTCCTAGTTTAGCTCTTATTATTTAAATATTGAATACTAAATACTTTTTCTTTAATTTATTAGACACAAGTGACACTTTTTACACTGATATCCACTAACATGAAAAAGAAAACCATACAAATGCCTTATGTTAAGAATGTGGTAACCCTTTTCTAGTTTGGGATAGTTTATGATAACCTTTTCTATTTGTTAACTGTCTAGGACTGATGTACTAAAGGATGATATAATATTTTACTTATCCTTTTGAGCATTTTTCTTTCTTTGCCTTGGGCGTTTATGTCTGTATAAGTGTGTGTGTGTGTGTGTGTGTGTGTGTGTGTGTG
>NW_017731451.1:1404267-1525602 GCF_001890085.2 Hipposideros armiger | reverse complement strand
GAGAGAGAGAGAGAGAGAGAGAGAGAGAGAGGATTGAGACTGCCTCAGTATCTAGCAACACACAATGCTATCTGTAAAAATATGTGCTTTGTCTCTATTATCCAAAAAATTTCCAGAAGAAACAACTAGAAATTTCATCATCTTGACAATTTATATAAACAAATTTGATTTATAAACAAAAAATTTAATTGAGCAAAATACATTTAGTATTGACACATGGCAGATGCCTGAGAGTTATGTAGTGAATGAATAACCTACTCAGCATAGCTAGCCTCACGTGCAGTGCTAATGGTGCCTGTGCTATGTTATGACCATGCATGCTACTCTCCTGGTCTGTTCATATGCTGGCAGTAACCTGTCAGTGAAGCAGCAAATACAGTAATGTGTTAAGTAGAGCTCTTTATTAGAAGGCCTTACATGAGCAAAATCCCAAAAGTAGGAACTTATAACAGTAAAACCATAGATTTTCTATTTCCCCAAGTCTCATTGTTTGGCCTTCTGGTACTGAGACTCCTTATCTGCAAAATGTGAGTGCTGGCCCAAATCTCTGGCGTTAAACTGCCCTTTGTGAAGACTTAGGAGTGAGTTAAGATGCCTTATATACTGCCTGTCAGGATAAGAGAGAGCCTCAGGAAGTAGAACCCTGGACTTTCCATCCTTAGATGAATCGGTTATTTTCTCTCTGGTGTTATCTACCGTGGTTATTGGAGCCCCAGGTAAGATTTGTTTGAAACAAGACTTTGTCAATTAAATATATTTGAAAACCACCTTTTGTCCTTTCCCTTTTACAAGCTGATTTTTCTGTTTAAATATAATATGTAAAATATAATAAATCATGTATTTCTTTCATTGTATCTTTTAGCTTCTATAATGTTTCCATATTCATCATCTAATTAAAATTTATAGTAAAAGGGAAATGGGATTCTTACTATGCAGATGAGAAGCCAGAGGCTCAGAGGTATCACATGACCTGTGCTGATGACATGGGGACTGGGATACAGACTCTCCTTCCAGTGTCTGCTCTACTCCACCATCTCTTCTGCTCTTGTGTGATCCAATCCAACAGTTGCCCTTACCACATCTAATTTGGACTTGCTCCGGTAGCAGAATCACATGGATAATATTCTTTGTAGTTCATCTAGATTTAAGGTTCATAAACTGTTCATGTAAGTTTTATAAGAATTATAGAAATAAATGAGTTTACCACAGACATTTTTATCCAGTATAACTAAAATTAATGAATTCTCAGCCACAAATAAAGTTCTCTATTTTTTTGCACACAATATAGCTGAAATCCTCATGATAAACACAAGGCAAAAACCTATAATAAATACACAAAATATAAAGAGAAATGAATATAAGCATACCACTAAAGAAAGTCATCAAATCACAAAGTAAGAGAGCAAGAGAAGTAAAAAGGAACAGAGAAGAACTACAAAAACAGCCATAAAACAATGAACAAAATGGCTCTAGGTACATACCTATTAATGATTACTTTAAATGTAAATGGATTAAATCTTCCAATCAAAAGACCTAGAATGGCTGAATGGATAAAACATACCCACTTATGTGCTGCCTACAAGAGACTCATTTTAGATGTAAGGTCACACACAACCTCAAAGTGAAAAGATTAAAAAATGTATTCCATGCAAATGTAAACTAAAAGAAAGCTGGACCAGTTATACTTATATCAGACAAAATGGACTTTAAAACAAAGAATGTAATAAGAGACAAAGATGGATGTTACATAATGATAAAGGAGTCAATCTAACAAGAGGGTATAACATTTATAAATATTTATTCACCTAACACAGGAATACCTAAATATATAAATAAAACATTAACAGACCTAAAGAAGAAATAGAAAGTAATACAATAATAATAGAGGACTTTAATATCCAACTTATAACAATGGATAGGTCATCCAGACAGAAAATCAATAAGAAAATATAATCCTAAAATGACATGTTAAACCAGATGGATTTAACAGATATATAGAATGTTTCTTTCAAAAGGAACAGATACATATTCTTCTCAAGGGCACATGGAGCATTTTCCATGATAGATCTATGCTAACTATAATATAAAGAAATTTAAAAAGACTGAAGTCATGTCATGCATCTTTTCCAACCACAATGATATGAAAATAGAAATTAATTAAACAAAGAAAACTGGAAAATTCACAAATGTGTAAAGGTTAAAAAACATACTACTGAAATATTACCTGAGAGAAACAAAATGGAAATATAATATACCAAAATTACTGGGATACAGTGAATGTAGGTCTAACAAGAAAGTTCAGAGATAAATGCCTACATTAAGAAAAAAAAAAGTCTCAAATAATCAACATCACTGTACATCTTAAGGAATTAGGGAGGAAAAAAAGCCCAAAGTTAGTAGAAATAAGTAAATAAATATTAGAGCACAAATAAATAAAATAGAAATTGAAAAGATGATAGAGAAGAAAAATGAAACCATAATTAGGTTCTTCGAAAAGATAAAAAAGATTCTAGGTGAATCTTGCTCACCAAGAAAAAAGGTCAGATGATTCAAATAAATAAAATCAGAAATGAAAGAGATGTTACAACTGAAATGTCAGAAACAAAAAGGCTCATAAGAAATTATTATTAAAAATCATACCCAACAGATTGGACAACCTAAAAGAAATGGATAAATTCTTAGGAACATAAAATCTAGCAAGACTGAATCATGATGAAATATAACATTGGAACAGTCCAATTACTAGTAAGGAGATTGAATCAATAATAAAAACTCCCAACAACAAAAAATGTCCAGAACCATATGGCTTCACTGGTGAATTCTACCAAACATTCAATTTTTCTCAAACTCTTTCAAAAAACAGAAGAGGAAACTCTTCTAAATTCATGTTATAAAGCCAGCATTACCCTGATACTAAAACCAGACAACAATGCCTCAAGAAAATAAAATTACAGGCCAGTATCCTTGATGAACATAGAAGCAAAAATTCTCAACGAAGTATTATTAGCAAACCGAATTCAACAATACATAAAAAAGATCATACTGTGATCAAGTGGGATTTATTTCAGGGAAGCAAGGTTGGTTTGACATCTACAAATCAGTTAATGTGATATACCACAGTAATAAAATGAAAAATAAATATTATATGATCGCTAAATAAATGCATAAAAAGCACTTGACAATTCAATATCCATTTATGACAAAAATTCTCAATAAAGCAGGTATAAACAGAACATGCCTCAACATAATAAAGGTCATATGTGAAAAGCCCACAGCTAATATCATAGTCAACAGCTCCTCTAAGATTGGGGACAAGACAAGGGTACTCAATTTTGCCAATTTTATTCAACATGGTATTAGAAGTCCTCGACAAAGTAATTAGGCAAGAAAAAAAAATAGGACACATCAAAATTGGAAAGCAAGAAGTAAAACTGTCACTGTTTGCATATGACATGATATTATAAATAGAAAATCCTAACAATTCTACCACAAACTGTTAGAACTAAAAAACGAATACAGTAAAGTTTCAGGATATAAAATTAATGTGCAAAAAATCTGTTGCATTTCTATACACTCATAATGAACTATCAGAAATAGAAATTAAGAAAACAAAATCATTTGTAATTGAATTGAAAAGAATAAAATGCCCAGTAACAAATTTAGCCAAGAAGGTAAAAGATGTGTATATTAAAATCTCTAAGACATTAATGAAAGAAATTGGAGAAGACACAAATAAATGGAAAGATAGTCCATGCTCATGGATTGAATGAATTAATGTTGCTAAAATGTTCATATTACCCAAAGTAATTTTTAAATTCAGTGTAATTCCTATCAAAATCCCAATGATATTTTTCACAGAAATAGAACAAATAATCCTAAAATATATATAAAACCACAAAAGATTCTGAATACCCAAGGCAATCTGGAGAAAGAAGTGAGACAGAGGCATCATGCTCCCTGATTTCAAACTATATTACTAATTTATATTAATTAAAACAGTATGGTACTATCATAAAAACAGACACATAGATCAACAGAACAGAAAGCCCAGAAATAAACTCACACATATATGGTCAGTTAATTTACAACAAAGAAACCAAGAATGTACAATGGGGGAAAAGCGACCTCTTTAATAAATGGCATTAGAAAAACTGGACAGTCACATGCAAAAGACTGAAACATGACCATTATCTTACACTATACACAAAAATTAACTCAAAATGGATAAAAGACTTGAATGCAAGACCTGAAAACATAAAACTCCTAGAAGAAAACATAGGTGATAATCTCCTTGATATTGGTCTTGGCGATGAGTTTTTTAATCTGACACCAAAAGCAAAAGCAACAAAGCAAAAATAAATAATTGGGACTACATTAAACTAAAAAGTTTTAGCACAACAAAGGCAACCATCAACAAAACGAAAAGGCAACCTACTGAATGGGAGAAACTATTTGCAAATCATGTATCTGATAAGGGGCTGATATAAAAATATATAAACAACTGATACAATTCAGTAGGAAAAAAAAAGCCAATTATTAAAAAAAAATGGGCAGAAAATCTGAACAGATATTTTCCCTAAGACATCACACAGATGGTCAACAGGTTCATGAAAAGATGGCCAACATCATTAATCATCAGGGAAATGGAAATTGAAACCACAGTGAGATATCACCTGACTGTTAGAATGGCTATCATTCAAAAGGTAATAACAAGTGTTGGCCAAAATGTGGAGAAATGGGAACCCTTGTGCACTATTTGTGGGAATGTAAATTGGTGCAGCCACTATGAAAAACAGTATGGAAGTTCCTCAAAAATTAAAAATATAACTATATATGATTCTGAGTATTTATCCAAAAAAAATAAAAACACTAACTCAAAATGATATGTACCATCATTTTCACTGCAGCATTATTTACAATAGTCAAGACATGGACGCAACCTAAGTGTCCACTGATGAATGAATATATGTATGTGCACATATACATACATGTATATGCAATGGAGTATTATTCAGACACAAAAAAAGAGTGATATCTTGACATTTGCCATGACATGGCTAGACCTTGAAGGCATTGTGCTAAGTGAAATAGTTCAGAGAAAGATAAATACCATATGATTTCTCTTATGTGTGGAATCTAAACAAAACAAAAGAAAAACAAGCCCATAGATACAGAGAAAAGACTGGTTGTTGCTGGAGGTGGGAGGTAGGGAATAGGTGAAACAGGGGAAGGAGGGTCAAAAGGTAAACAAGCAAATCAATCAATTCGGAATATTGAAAAATTTTAAATTAGTGATTGAGTGAAAAACACAAGCTTCTTGAGTACTGAGGACAAATTATAAACTCATTCATTGAAGGGTTTTATAATTCAATTAGTTGCTTTTGGATGAAAGGAAAGTAAACTTGATTTTTTTTGTTTCTCAAATAGACAAGAAGAATCCAAACTAATTTCTCCAATTAAGTATCCTTTGGATTAATTAATTTTAAATGAAAATTACTCTTTTTCTCACATCTTAGAAGTAGCATAAAAAAAACAACATAAAGGCATAATAGATACCAAGCTAGACCATGTATTCTCCTAGTATTTGTACAGTACAATTAGTGATGCTTTAGTTTAAGTCTTGAGTAATTAGGAGAACTAAAAAAAAAATCATTACGTTCACACAAATCAGCTTCTGCAATATATAGATTTCATTGCTGTTCTAAAATGTTTTTGTTTTTTTTAGCTGAGCCATCCTGCCACCTGTTTGCAGCTCAGCTCGGGCCAGGACTCAAACCGCTGTTGCTCAGCTCGGGCCAGGACTCGAACCGCTGTTGCTCAGAGCTCAAACTCTTGAGAGAGCTCTTAACCAACTGAACCACTCAGCCGGCCTAAAGTGTTTTTCTTTACTAATAAAATAATTTGGTAATATCTCTGGTAGTCATTTATTAGATATATATCTTTTTCAGTTTTCTAAGGAGAAAAAATATGGTAAAGAATAATTTGGCAAGGAGAGATGTAGTAATGTCTTTTTTATCATTGGTGGTGTTTTATTTAATCATTATGTTATTGCTTTCTGGATGTAAAGTTTGCTACTCAGATGTATTGTAAACTCTCTGATATTATGCTCATTAACACGAAATTAACATTTTGTCAATGGTTTATTTCTCCTTATAGAAGTCATGGGTGGCCATTGTAGATGACATGAAAACTCTCAATGTATGTCAACTATTACTATATTTTATTGAATCAAAACCACCATCAATTGTAAGGCACCCTATAATTTATGCATTGCTGAAAAAAAAAGAGGAAACCAATTAAATTATGATATACCAAAAATTTAAACTGCATTCTCATTTGTCAAATGTCAAAATGTGTAAAAATTTACCTTCAAATGTCACACCAATTATATATTCTCTCAGTGCTTATATCATAACAGAAGCACTGCTAGGGAAGTCAACTCAGTCCCACAAAGGGGACAAATCAGTCCCACAAAGACACAAAAGCCATTACTAAGTCCTATATGGTTAGGCAGGCAATAAGTATCAGGAGTTCTTAGCAAATAGTGATCACCAGGTGGGAGGATTTGTAAACAAATTATATTAATTTCCCCCAAGATTACCTTACAATTTATTTGGGACCTATGAAAACACTGACATCAAAAGAGACTGTTAAAAGGAAAACAAGTTAGGCCACTTTAAAGCCCTGTGAACTCAAGGACTGTGATCAATGATCATAGGACACATTTCTGTCACAGTTTGCACACTGAAAGCTGATGTTTAAGGGGTTTCAGGGTGGCTACATAGGTATAAATCTATTTCTTGTTCAGAAAGATTTGATCCATATTTTACAAATCCATGATTCTTAAAATTGAAATATCATAATATATACATTTTTAGCTTAGCCCCTCTTATGTTTAGACACATTTCACAGCAGCTACAATTGAGAATAGATATAAATTAGTACCAAAAGCTCACACTAAACAAAACAAACATTGCTGAGTGACACCCACAGGACACTGAATGCTTGTAACCAATCTAGAAGTTAACCTTTGTTTTACCAACACCTATTTTCTCCTACAAGCTGCGCTTACCAAGAGTTAGTTTTGTTTGTTCCCTAAACTTATCATGCCAGTTTCTCTTGCTATTACAGTCATACAATTAATTATGTATTATAAAAGCCTATATCACTGTGAAAGACGTGTGTGTGTGTGTGTGTGTGNGAGAGAGAGAGAGAGAGAGAGAGAGAGAGAGAGAGAGAGAGAGAGGGAAATGTTGGATGCTTTGAGGACATTTGATGAAAGTGTCATTAAAAATGTAAGATTAGGTACTGGTGGGTAAATCATAACAAAAAAATTATAAAGATACAGAAGGAATAATGCCCTCAAAAGTAATTATTATGCTGTTTAACTGGTCTCAAGCAATGCTAAAAGAGCCTACTATATTGCCTAATATTTACCTATGTTCAACTTTAGTTAAGTTCAATACTAGGTCCTCAATTTAAGTAATGATTTGGTTATTTAGATACTAGGAAGCCTTGAAAATAACCAACCCAGAATTAAAGAATGCTTTCTTTAATCTAATTATACCCTCAGATGGTCAAAATACTTTATTTATCATCATTTATGGTCATCATAAACTGGCATCATCAGCCCAAGACTTACAAGTCATCCTGCCCAAACTCAGCAAAACCAAGTGAAAGTTTAAATACAGGATCCATACAGCTGGATGTAAAGTAGTTATCTTAGAATCAAGAAAATTGGCATCAATCCACAAAAATACTTTTAGTTGATCCAAAGTGAGAATATATCTAACTTTTCAAGTATGTGTTTTAAATTGTGACTTGAAACTCTGTGATACTAATATTGACTTGTCCTTATTCTCAAAGGAATGTTTATATTCCTGAGAATTAAAATCTAAAAAGCAAACATTAGACTGACATCTTAAAGTCACAAAGAATCAAATAATATTTATATGAGAAGTACTTAAAGGCATGTGTGCAAAGAATTCTGGGAGCACAGATGAGAGACCTTAACTCCCCTTGAAATATCAGCAATGATTTTACAGAGCAGACATTTGAGTTGAGTATAAGCAAAGGAGTTTCAAAGTTTGGAAGAAGTGGAAGCAAGAAGAGTGGTGTGGAAGAGCCATGAGGTTAGTGTGGCTAACAGTCAAAGGAAGACTGGGGAGGAGATGGGTTTCCAAGCAAGTGGTCTTCATTGTCTCCCCAGGTTCATCTTGGAATGGTTTTTGTGTTTTCAGTCTAGGCATGAATAAGCAACCATCTAGTCACTATGTAAAAACCATACTCAACTGAATGTTGAAAAAATAATGCTTTATGTTGAGAGATAACTAGATACTATAATTTCTTCCTTTCTTATTCAGTGCAGTGCAGGCATTGTTCATGGTCTCGTATCAGCTATGAAACAAATGTTGCTAATTTCTTCATTTTAAAGATGAGTTAATTGACTCTTAAAGATGTCATGTGACTTACTTCAAAATTCTCTAACCAGTAAGTAGCATAACAGAGCCTTGGCCACAGTTGTCTAACTGGAGGCCTAACAGTGAAAAGTAATTCGCCATCTAGGTCACCTTTCATTGACCTTCAGAGCACGAAGCCCAGAGCTGCAGCAGTTAAGGGCTGCAATGGTTATGGACGCGTTTCTATGCAGAGCTGTGTGGTGGGGGACAGGCTAGGAGTAGATAGGGAAAAGGGGGTGGCACAGACTTTTCTTGGAGCTCACATCAACAGAGGCCCAAGTCACGGTTTGAGAGCCCCACAGATTGGCCAAGTAGAGGGACGAGAAAGACCTAGATCCTTGTGGGGCTCATGATCCAGCCAGAGGTCTGACTGGCATCCTGACAGGACAGGGAAACTGAATTCACTGGACACACTGGACACTGAATTCAGCCTGGATACATTAAATGTGCATGTTATGCTAAAGGTTCAGGTACATGAATGGCTCCAGCTGCAGGTACTGCCCTTGACTCTCTACTTTGAACTCTTCGAGTACTGTGGACCCAACACAGATATGTGGTCCATATCAGGTTCATCATCCCAGTCTGACTGACTTTTCCATACATAACAACTCCAGGCACAGTGACTTCCATAGCAGCACCCCCAGGCATTTTCTGCTCCCACTCATCCACCTTGTCTTGATTGCAAAAGAAGAGGTCCAGGCTGATCTCACTCAGAGCTCAGTGTGCTACCTCCCGCCCATGTACCCAGCCATGCATCTTCATATGCAGAAACACCAACATACATTTCCCCAGGGATTAACTCAGAAGGTTTATATGTGATTGTGCATCTATCCTAGGGAATAAGTAAATAAATGTGATCAGATGTAAGTGTGTCTCTTAATTTATAAACGGTGACATATGTGTGACATGGAGATAGTAATTGTATGTATGAATTATATCTGCTTCTGAGCATTTACTTAATCTTTTAGAAATTACTCATAGTTTTTATAGAAGAAACATTAACCTCATAGCACTTTTAAAACATAATCCAGTGCATAAACGGTTATATGAGGATTGTGCATATTCTGAATTTGTCAAAGAGGCAAACTTTTAATGAAACTTACACAGATCTTTCAACCCTGTGTTTAGCCATAAACTCTCCTCTCTCAAAAGAGTTTTGCCATTATACTTATTTATTGTGTATGAGAAATGCTGGTTTTATATATACAAAATGTATAAATCAAAGATGAATAGGTATAATTATATTAAAATTTTTACTATAATACAATACAATTAATTGTACTATTTAAATTTGTTATAATAAATGGTACTAGTTATGAAAATCTATCAAAGTTCTTCTGGTTTATATTTTAGAAAAATAACTAAAATCTACAAAAGCAGTTACAACACTTTTTATTTAATCTGCCCAAACAAACTATTGTAAACTTTAGAAAAAAGCTAGATCACATTATTTTAAATGTTTTAAATTCTTCTTCCAAAGAAGAAAGACCTGTTCAAAAACTTTAATTAACTGTGATGTCTTAAAAACATAGAATACCTTGCTTGTCATGATGTGCTTAACACAAACTAGAATATAAATTCAGTTCCTTGCAGAATGATTGATGTATTTACATCAACCCTCAGGCAATGTAGTGGCAAAGAGGTTATAAGTGTCTTTAGTCTGCCATACATGGAATAATTACTCTCTTGCTTTCAAGAATCAGCCTTGGGCCTTAGAAAAATCAAAGGAGAGCATGGTCCAGGTGTCTCAAAGAACTCCTACAGCTAGTGTGCAAATAAGTCTCTCTGAACACTGTTTCAAATTATAGCAGCAGCAGCCTAATTATTATGGGGACAATGAAAGGGATTTGCATAAGGGCAAGTGAAGGAATTAAGATTCCTTAGTGGCCACTAGGATCAAGTCAGTTTGAGAAACCTGGATCAGAGATGGAAATAATTAGACATTGTCATCCTATGTCCACTTCTAATAGCCTTGCACTATACTTTTGACTTAAGTGATAAGGTTTTTTTTTTGTTTGTTTTGTTTCTTTTTTTTATCTGAAAGTCCTTTCACTGTCTGTAACACTTAGGGCTTAGACTGTATATTTTTGAAGGGGAATTCTCTTCTGGGATAACGTATTAGGTCTTACCCTTAATGAAAATAAGCAAATACAGCTTTCCTGACTAGCATATTTACTCTGTATCGGTACAAACAAAAAATATCTTAACAGATTGGGTTCATCTTCTTTTTATAGAGGTCTCTGTCTTCGTCCAAAATGTATTTTTTCCCTCTCATTTATCATACTCCTGTTTTCTTTGGGTGATGGAAAGTTTTCAATGGCAAATTATTTTTGTTAGATACAATTCACTTCAGTTAATAATCAAGAGACTTTTTCATTTCCAGTGGAATTTATTCTCTCAATAGTTCCTGTCCGAATAAAAAGTGGCTTAGCATTGTTTCATCAGCAAATCTTTTTATATAATTAAACTCACCAAGCATTCCATGGTTTATGTCAAATTAAGGTTTACTGAAATAAAGATGCTTTTTCCAAAAAAGTGTGTTTATCAGAAAGCAAGACAACTAAGTAGAAAAGAAATAGGCATACACTGAAATATCAGTAAGTGTATTATCAGAGATTATCAGAGAGAAAAAATAATTTTACCTTATTACATTGGAACAATTTTCCCTCTTATTTTGTCATTCCAAAACCAGTGTGGACTGGAAGGGACTAAGACAATCTTTGATCTTCTCATCTCTTATTGTGACTTTCCCTATAACACACAGCTCATAACTAGAATTCAAGTATCTGGATCATAACTTGTGTATTATATAGCTTCTTCTGACTCTGGCTGGAATGAAATCAAAGAGTCATCTGTATCAAAGTATATTAAGTCATAGAAAAAGATGAGATCTCTCAGGGAAAACATACAAATTTAAAAAAAATGTCTGAAGGCAGAATTCTAAACAGCACCAATATTTAAAATGTAGGGAGAAATAGAGACATTGATGAGACAAAGAGTTAACAGGAGCGAGCTTGTGGGCTAACAGGAGCGAGCTTAAACATTAACCACTTGGCTCTGACTCCCCTGGCCAGCCCTGCACCTGCAAGCTGACAAGCACCTTACATCCATCATAGGTGGAAACAAAACAGTTCCCAATCACAATGGAAACACCCTAAAAACTAACAATCACCCATAATAGTTGGGAACTGAACGGTTCCCAATCACAACAGCAACCCTCTTCAAGCTAACATCCATCATAGATGGAAACAGGACAATTCCCAGGAAAAGACAATTGTTAACGGCAGCCCCCCTACAAGTTGACAAGCACCCTACTTCCTGCTTAGAAAAATATAAAACCCCAGCACCCCTTCTCATCCGGGCAGCTGTCCCTATCAGCCTCTGTCCTGGCAAAACTTCCTTTTGACAGAACTATCTCTCTTTGACTTTCAACAAATCTTTGCTTACTCTTGTAGAGTCTTGTAAATTCTTTTTACATTCTGCGAATGACCAGGGGTTGATTCTACACAAAGACACACATTAATAAGAGATAATTAAGAAATAGCCAGGGAGTCCACAGAACGGCTAAGAGAGAACAGAAGCAGAATTATGGGAGCTAAGGAAGAAGGGAATTTTGAAAGGACAACATTACCAAATGATTCAAGGTCAAGTTTCCTTCTTGAAATCCTTTCTTCCTTTCTGTGATGCCACATTCTCTTATTTTGCTTTTGTTTTTGTTTTAACCTTCCTAGCTATTCAGCCTTCTTTGCTGGCTTTTCTTTCCCTGGTGAGCCTCTACAGTTTTAGAATGGCTCAGGCCTATGCCTTGGGCTTCTCTATAGTCCCTAAATGACCTAATTCAGTCTCATGACCCTACATATCCTCTACATGCTGGTAACTCCCAAATCTACATCTCCAAGCTCTGTTTCTGCTGAGAAGTTTTGACTTGTGTCTAAAAAGTCTTCCTTGATATCTACATATACTTTTCAAACTCAGAATGGTCAACTATTGATCTACTATTTTTTTTTTTTTAGCTGAGCCATCCTGCCACCTGTTGGAAGCTCAGCATGGGCTGGGAATCGAACCACTGTTGCTCAGAGCTCACACTCTTGAGCGAGCTCTTAACCAATTGAGCCACTCGGCCAGTCCCAGAATGGTTAACTATTGATTCTTACCTCCCGAACCTGTAGCTCTTCAAATCTCCTGTGTATCAGTGAATGATAACAGATATAGTCTGTTGCTTGCACTAAAATCCCAAGTGTTTTTCATGATCATTCTTGGTCTCTCCAACACATTACATCCAATCTAGCACTGTTTAGTTTAATGAAAAATCGCATAACAAATGTGTATTCCACTGCTCCTTTCCTCCACTACCAAGAGCTTAATCCTAACATCATTTTCTACCTCCTAGAATAATCCTCCCAGACTTCTACAATAATCTCCTAACTGCTTTCTCTTTTCATTCTTGATCCTCTCTAATCTATTTTCTAAAGAGAAGAGGAGCCTGATTTAAAACATGAGTGATTTGGGCCAGACGGGTGGCTCAGTTGGCTAAGAGTTGGCTCCAGAGCACGAGCTCTGAGCAACAGGGCTGCCGGTTCAATTCCCACATGGGCCAGTGATGCTGTGCCTGAGCTGAGCTGTTGCTGAGCTGCCAACAGGTGGCAGGGTGGCTCAGCTGGTGTAACAACAAGATTGCCTGTTCGAGATAGGCTATGTCCACCTGCAACTAAGACTGAACTTGGCACCTTGAGCTGAGTGCCGCCCGGATGGCTCCATGGATAGAGCATGTGCTCCTAACAATAAGGCTGCCAAGATCAACTCTTGCATGGGATGGTGGCTACGCCCACCCACAACTAAGATTGAACACAGCACCTTGAGCTTAGAGGCCATGAGCTGCCAACAGGAAGTCAGAAGTAGACTGGTGCCCTTCACAATGAAGATTGAAGAACAACTTGGCTGGTCCCCTTCCCCAATTCCCCAACACTGTTCCCCACTCCCAAGTCCCCAATAAAATCTTAAAAAACAAACACACACAAATGATTCAATCTTGTTTTCTCCCTATTTAAAACCTTAATGTATTTCCATTTCAATTAAAATTAAAGCATAACCATGTCCTGGTCAGCACAACCCTACAGGATTTAGCCCCTAATACTTCAGTCTCATATTGCACTATTTTCCCTTGTCAATTTTCTTCTAATAGCACACACATTTTATGTCATTGTTCTGTAAATGTGACAAGCCCAATCCCATCACAAGACATTTTATCTTGCTTTTCTCTTACTTGGAAGATTTTCTCACTGATCCTTGGTGATTATTTCTTATTACTCAGATCTTACCATATATGTTAACTTCTGAGAGATGCCTTTACAGAGCAGCCAGGCATTATCTAATACATTACCCTATTTGAAATTTCTGCATAGCATGCTACCATCCGACATTTTGTATTTATTTATTTCCTTTGTCCATTCTCTAAAAATGTAATCTCTGTGAAAACAAAATCCTTATCTGATCCCAGAATTGAGCCTGATGTAGAATGCATTGAACATGTATCGATTTAGATAGCAAAATATGTTTAGTAGGTAGCCATTGGATGCTTTTGATATAATATAAAGTTGGAATACTAATTGAATAGAGTGAATAAAAAATGGACATTTTTTTTCCAGATAACAAAATTGCTACTCAGTTGTCTGACTGTCACAGCACTGCGGCTATGGAAGTAAGCAAGGCAGACACAGGCCTTGCTCACTGGGGAGAGAGTAGTCATTAAAACATGATTACACAAATTATTACTTAATTGACCTTATTATAAGTCCTATGGGAGAAAATTACAGGGCGCTATACATAGTTACAGGGATGTAACTAACTAGGTATCAGGGAAGATATCCTAAAGTGGAATTTACAAGCCATTTAAGGTTCTAAAAGATGAGTAGAAATTGGTTTTACTATTTTTTGGTGTCTACATTTTTTGTTATGTAAATGAGAATATAATGATGTTCAAGGGATAGAAATATCATATCTGATGGATTATTGAAGTCATTTGAAATATGAGCTATGACAATTAAGTTTGTGAAATTGCCACTGTGTGCTTACACTGGCAGCACTGTACAGCACAGCTCAGTAAGGTTTCATAACTTGGTATATCAGTGTCTCACACCTGTGCTCATGTTGACACATGACAGTGTCTTGCTGAGTGGCATTCATTATTGTTGTTGCGGGTTTTTGTGTGCTGTTGTGAAAATGTCTGTGCTTGAATTAGAGCAATGAACAAACATTAAATTTCTTGTTAAACTTGGCAAGAGTACAAATGAAATCAGAGACATGTTAGTCCAAGTTTATAGGGATAATACCATGAAGAAAACAGCAGGGTACAAATGGATTAAATGTTTTTCTGAGGGGAGAGAATGCGTCACTGGTAAATAAAGGTCAGGGCAGCCAGTAACAAGCAGAGCTGATGAAAACATTGCAAAAACTCATCGAAATCATCAGCTGACTGTGAGAAGCATAGCAGACCAAGTAAACATCGATAAAGAAACAGTTAGGAAAATCTGAACGGAAAATCTTGGCATGAGAAAGGTGTGTGCAAAATCGGTCCTGAAGGAGCTCCCCGATAAATAAAAGCAGAGGAGAGTCAAAGTTTGCCAAGACCTTTTGGAGAGACAAGATGATGATTTGTGCCATGTTATCACTGGTGATGAAACATGGGTGTTCCAATACGACCCTGAAAAGCGTCAAAGTGCACAATGGAAGTCAGCCAATTTTCCACAACCAAAAAGTTCTGTCAGTACAAATCAAGAGTCAAAACAATGTTGCTAGCTTTTTTGATGACAGAGGGATTATTCATTATGAATTTGTATCAACTAGACAAACAGTTAACCAAGTTTACTATTTGGAAGTGCTGAAAGGCTGCATGAAAAAGTTAGACGAAAATGACGTGAACTTTTCGTCAATAATTCATGGCTCTAATATCACAATGCACCAGCTCACACTGCACAGTCTATGAGGGAGTTTTTAGCAAGTAAACAAATAACTGTATTGGAACACCCTCCCTACTCACCTGATCTGGCCCCAATGACTTCTTCCTTTACCCAAAGATAAAGAAAATATTGAAAGGAATACATTTAGATGACATTCAGGACATCAAGGGTAATATGATGACAGCTCTAATGGTCATTCCAGAAAAGAGTTCCAGAATTGCTTTGAAGGATGGACTAGGCACTGTTGTTGGTGCATAGCTTCCTAACGGGTGTAGTCCAAGGGCTGTAGTCCTAAGGTGACTAGTGATATTCTGCAATGAGGTATGTAGAACTTTTTATAGGGTGAGTTTGCAAACTTAAGTGTCAGGCCTCATATACATTTCCCTCATTGCAGATGAGTAAGGTAATACATTTGGCTTTCTAATTTAAAACTCAGTCTCATGAAAGCTTAGCAGGAATCAATGGCTTCGAAAAGTCATTGATGTGATGTTACCTAATCAATGGAATTTGGGTCACTGCAAATTTGAGTCTTAGGTCATAATTTGTTGTGAGTGCTCCAAATGCTGATTTCCTGTTGGTCACTGGCTTTCTCTGTGACACTCTATTTAATTTCAACCATTTTATGAAGGCTTTACAATTTTTTTATGAAAAGTAGAATTTGAAACTTTTATCTATGTTTCTGATATAATTATTTTTTACATCTAGTGACAAAATAATTTAAAATTTTTTCAATGTCTATCTCAAGTAAGGTTTTAAGGTCCTAAAGGTCCTTAAGGTCCTTAACATTTAAGGTCCTAAATGTTATATTATGTAAAGGCCTGATAGGACTTTACATGTTTTTGGAGAAGAATTCTTAAAAGTCATCTAGTCAAACAGATTAAAAAACAAAAAAGTGTGAAAGACAAAACTGATGTTTATGAAGGTAAAGGAATTTTCTAGTAAGTGCCCAACTAATTAGAGAACAAGGGATTTTTCTCAACATCTATGCATGGCATCAGAAAAAAAGATACATGAATATTTTATGGTATCATAATTTTTTTAGTATGTGTTCTAGTTTCAAAAAAAATAGAGTCAATTTTCCTTCTTTACCCTATCTCCCACCCACTGCTTCTGGCCCATTTTCTACTAGTGCCTTCTTAAAGTCTTATATTTCATGTATCTCATGTATGGCTGCTTGGGAAAGGCCTCTCTCAGAAGACGATATGTATGGTAAGATCTGAGTGAAATCTTGTATTTCACTAGAGGAGGGGTGTGTTTTCAACTCTTTCTTTCTTTCTCTCTTTAATTTTTTCCATGCTCTTCTCATGTCTGGGCTGACTTTCCAGGACAAAGGCTCAATTCTCAAGAGTCACTTCCCAAGAGAAAAATTTCATAGCTAGTGATACCAGGCTAGGTTCAGTGTCTTCTGAAGTGTCCTGTAGAAGTCCACTTTTCTCCCTAACCATAAAATCTTTCTGAGGAAGAGTAAAGTATCTTGCTTTATCTCTGGATACTCAACATTAGCATTAAGTCAGGCATATATCACACCATTCACAATAGTTCTGATTAAAGGGAATTAACACTGTGCAGTCATTAACATATTTACCCTAAGTTTTTAGTTTACCTGAGAAATAAAATTCTTCATTCCTATGCCTATTATTTAAAAACAGTAATTTAAAAATTCTTTTTATACACTCTATTGAAGTTATTTCTTAAAATTTAAACATTTAGTTTTTCCTTAAATCTAACTTAAATGTTAATGAGCTAATTTTATCTCCTCTGGTTTATACTTAATATTTTTATTTTAATTGAATACACTTAACAATGCAGTAAGAAACAAGCTGGCAATTTTCTATCTAAATATAACTCTGTCACCAATTTCTAAGTCATAGGATTTCAGAATTGAAGAGTATTTTAGGGAGTAACTCATCTAATAGTTAACAACTCATGATGAATAACTCATCTATAGTTATTTCAGAAAAGCTGTATTATGAATTGTATAATGTACATTATACATATATTGCATCATAGCTAAGCTCTTTCAAGTACACAATGTTGCCTTTCTGCTGCATATTTACTAAAAGTTAATGATACCAACAAATATCAAAAGCCTAGAAGGAACATAGTTCACTTAACTGGAAGATTCTTTCCTCACTACCTATGGCTAAAAATAAATTTTAAAAAATAAAATAAAAATGGTATCTTCAAATTACATACCAAGTTATTGAGAAAGGCCTGGCTTAACAGTTATAGGTATGTGTATACTAATTCAATAAATTTGGAATTAGTCTTGGGGTCCATCTTACCACTGGTGTCATATAGTCTTGCACTAGGTATCTCATAATTCTTTTGGGCAATCCAGTGCCCAAGGGGAATCTCAGTACATTTTCATTTCTCCACATATTTGAGAACTTCAGAGCTTGAAAGTTTCTGCTCCTTCACTAGAATTGGCTCCTTACCCTTGCTGCCAACTGCTGGATACTTATTTTTAGAACATGATAAGGTGTGCTATCTTACTTTAGTTAGTTTCCAACTATGGTCATGCCCTACTCACTAGTTTCACTCTTCTTGCGTATTGATCTTGGTCTAAAGCAAACCTTACTTCATCATGCTCTATTAGAAACTACATGGTATACCAACTACCATCTCTGAAACCAGCCCTGCAGGCAGATCAATGCCCCTAAACTCTGCTCTGCTCTGCTGTACCTCCCACACCACACCCCTCACAATACCATGGCTCATGTCACTGAGGTCCACCATGTTTCAAGACTAAGCTGACCAGGTTATAACAACAGGAGTTTAGTTACTCAGCTCTGTAATTGAACATATCAATACATCTGATCTTGAAACACAGGGGTAATTTTTGAAAACCTGTTACAGCGATGGCACCTTAAAACAATAACAAAAATAAGGTCTAGTAATATTAAATAGCACTCAATATTTTTTTAATATTATTTGCTTCATTAGTTGCACATTCAATTCTCTTTTATTGTGGTTATACACACACAAAAAAAACCCCATAAAATTTACCATTTGAACCATTTTTAAGTGTATAGCTCAGTGGCATTATTTACATTCACACTGTTGTGCAGCTATCACAGTCATCTCCAGGACTTTTTCATCTTCCCAAACTGAAACCCTGTATCCATTAAACACTAACCCCATTCCCTTCTACCTCTCGCCCCTAGCAACTACCATTCTACTATCTGTCTCTATGAGCTTACCACTCTATGTGCCTCATGTAAGTGGAATTACATGGTATTTGTTCTTTGGTGACTGGCTTACTTCACTGTTCTCAAGGATCATCCATGTGGAATGTCAGAACTCCATTCTTGTTAAGGTTGAATAGTATGCCGTTAATGTGTATACCACATGTTGTTTATTATGTTGAGTTCTGTGAGTATGAGAATAATCCATACATATGCAGAAAAAGGGATATTATAAATATTTAACAGCAGCATTATGTATAATGCTGATGCTTAAAGACAGTCTAAATGTACATCTATGAGGGAAATAGCTAAAAAATGATAAACTTCTCAATAGAATGAAAGGTCATTTAATACATAGATATATAAAAAAAGGAACGGAAGTAATGAAGGTGAAAAGCTTGCTGTTTGGATTATAAAACCAGTGCTACCTCTTACAAACTGGGTAAACTGGGATAGTTATTTAAGTTCTCGGAGCCCTATTTTTCTCATTTAAACAATTTGATAATAGCATTTTTTGTGAAAAGTTACTTATAATTACTGAATGAATGATGGCATATACAAAGCAATTAGCTCAACATCTGATGTAAGAGCTGAATAAACGTTAGCTATAATTAGTTATTATTTTTACTGAGTGTCAGCATGTTAACTCCTAGTTAGATTCTAGAGATAAGAGGAATAACAAGAATCCCTGGATTTGAGGGCCTCACATTGAAATGGAGAAAAATAGCCAAACTCTGAAATACATGTTGAGTGCTCAAATTATTTTCACGCATGTTGTCTAGTTTCATCCTCATACCTAGAAATAGGTTTATAAAATACTGTTAAAACTAAAAATCAGAACATAAAATCAAGGAGGTACACATTGATTACAATTATGCCAGCTACATTTTAAGTGCCGCGAGCGCGAGCACGCGCGCGCACACACACACACACACACTTATAACAAAAAGAAATAATGTTCGCTAAAATGTTTACATGTAAAATTATCTAAAGTCATTAAAATGATAAGAATAATTAACAGTATGTTAAAATCATTTTAAGAATGTAGGATATGATTAGGGACCAATAATTTGGATTGAATGAGAGAAAATAAGCAAGGCTCTGTTCCTCTTCAGGGTAGAACCATTGAATGCTCTTGCTAATAGGGTTTTTTTTTAATATAATATGTATAGAATCTTCAGTTCATAGATGAGGAATCTGAATGTTGGAAATGTTGAAAGACTTGTTTAAAATATTGCAGCAAGGGAGCATAGATGCCAGTCTACTGGCCTTAAGTCCTGCGGTCTCTTTTCTAAACTGTAAGTTCACTTCTGAACACATTCTAGCTCATTTTGGTAACTTTCATTGTATTTTAAGATACACAAGATGGGCTTCCCTTCCTATCTATCAGTCACATGGAGTATATAGAACTTTATGTAGACTTGTCTTTCACACAGTTTGAAAATCAACCGTCTTAAAGATTTCATTAAAAGGTAGATTTAAATATTTAAAAATATTTCATACCATTCATACTCCTTATTACAATGCACACCATTAAAGATTAGCCTGTCTACAGAACAATTTCCTGAAGGCAATAAAATATTATTTTTTAAAAGTTCAATTTTGCAGACTTTGAAAGCATAGTAGTAAGTATTCTGAAAGCTGATAAAATGTGATTGATAGATGCCGACTGGTTGTTACTTTGGTTTACTATAATTACAGTGTTATGTTTTTTGATACCTATTCAAATAGGGATTTGCCTTCTTATTGCTTTTAATTTTTTTAATGAACTTGGTAAGTGAACCATGAAAAGTAATTTTCAAATCATTGTCACTTCAAAAATATGATTTTCAAAACTATTATTGTGTGTATTTAACTTTATCTTGGGAAAGTAGCTCTGAGAGGTTGAGGGTTCACTAACAACATTTTACTTTTTCAAAGAGAGATTTTCTTGAATTTCTTTTTCATTGGAAAGCACATTATTTCCTAAAAGACTGATGAAGACCGTTTCAATGATAATCTAAATATTTTCCTGACATCCACTGAAAAGGATATAATATCTTGGCTTATAAAGAAAGCTTCTTGTCTTGCTATACATTTAGAAAACATCCAGCATGTTTCCTATACAGTCAATGCAATCTTTGAGGCCATCTGTAGTTTGCAACAAATTTATAGTTTAGTAGCTTAAATTGACGGGAAAATGAGCTGCTGACAGACATGTTTTTCCAAATTGATATTTGATGATGGTGCAGCCAAAATACTTGGCAAGAGAAATGAGGATTGTGTATCTACAGAAGACAACTCTATACTGTCACACAAGGTGAAAATACTTAATATCTGAAATTTTACTGATACTCTGAAGTTCAATTTTGTAATCTTTTATGCAATGTCCTGTTAAACCTTAGAAGGACTACAACATTTTTTCCCCTTGCTTATCTGGGTAGATACAGACTTTCTAATTATTGGCAAAGTTTCTTGAGGAAGCAAGTGCTATTTGAAATAGGCATTCTTCTGAGTATTGTTCATGTATTGATTAATTAAATCTGCAGATATAAAAAAGAACTGAAAAACAAAAAAAATCTATTGTATGTATTAATTTTTTTAGTGGTTGAAAAATTATTAACTTCAAATTACTTTTGAGGATCCAGGCTCTTTATGTTTTGGTGTCATTTTGTTGAATTTTACTATTGCATTGTACTTACACACACAAAAATGTGTGTACACGTACACACACATTCATATGTAGTTATGCAGTATCTCAAAGGACAAAATAATTTGTTTTGTAGCACAAACATTTTGGTGTTCCTTTTTTCTTCTTTTTCTTTTTTTTTTTTTTTTTCAGTTTAAGACTAAGTAGTGATGGCATTGGTCTCTTTGGTCTAAGACTATGGGTAAAAGGAAGACCCCTGTACAACTGTCAGTATATTTTTTCAAAAATGAAAGGTAATTTCAAACAAACTTTTTTGAATTACAAAAACTAAATCTGAGCTTTTGCTTTTCTTTGGTAAGGTATTAGTCATTGATAGTGAGAATTTAATTAACTCAATCAATAGATCTTAGTTGGTCCTAATATGTAGGATCTCACTCATGAGGTATAATTGCTGCCCCTGTTCAAGGCAAAGTTTTGCCAATCTTGAATGTGAACATCCTTTCTCCTTAGCGACCCATGATGTGTAGTCCAGGTCAAAGATGAGACCTAGTGAACATTAACTCATCCCAAAGGAGACCTGGATTGGTACCCTCGGTGCTGACACTAAAACCTCACTAGTTCTCCACTTGCAGAGCTGTGACTTTCTGGTGTAAAAATCATCACTGTCATTTACATTGCTCCTCCCCACTGACCAGCTCTACAATTCAAATATGTCCAGTGAGCAAGATCATGAGGATTTCGTACCAAATATCTAATACAAAGCATTTTCTATCTGGAAAACATTTTGAATTGGGTTGAAATGTACTATATGTCACAGAAAAGCAATGCTCAATAGTATCCAAACTGCTTAATGGAAACTAAAATATTTAACAACAATCTAGGTCTAAGTTAAGGAATATGTACAAACATTAGTATTATACGAAATTTATTTCAACTATGAAGCAGATCTGTCCTGCCCACGGTTTTGACTCACAAAGACACAGACTGTGCCATCTCAGGAATCCCACTCAGCTGTCACTCTGCATCCCAACATAGCCTTCCAGGGAAGCCAAGCGTTGTCTGGAAGCTGTGGCGAATGGCCACTTTATGCATTGTTTGCAATTGCTATACAAAGCACTCAGCTAGGCCTGAAGCTGCATGAATTTGCCTAATTTCAGGTTTCATTGAAACTTAAATGCAAGCTTAGTTCCTATAAAAGTCTCAGCTATTTACAAAGAGATCCTCTATTCCAAGCAGTGGTTCTAGGTTTGAATTCTTGAAAAAGAGTGCAAGTGAGATTTTGTTAGATATTGACTGATTCAGTCAAATGTAATTCAGATAGAAATTGAAAACTTTATAAAACTAAATGAATGGAGTCTCTCCATCTACATGAATTTGAAATTGAAAAAAGAGAACTAGCTAGGGGTATGATTTTTTTTTAATCATGAAAAATTTGAGAGGATTCCATAAACGTTCCTTGAGTGCCTATTCGTTGTTAGGCACTGTTCTAAGTCCCTGGGGTACAGGTGTGAACCAAATAGGTAGTATCCCTACCCTTTGTGGAACTGTCATTCGAGTGACCACAAAAGCAATTTTATAAAGTAATGTCAAATAGTGATAAATGCCATGGAAAGAAAAGCGGCACAAGCGTATAGATAGTGACACACAAGTGTGTGGGGTGGGAGGAGAGGGAAGTGTTCACCTGAAGGTAAAGAAAGGGCTCTCAGGGGCCGGCCGAGTGGCTCAGTTGGTTAAGAGCTTGCTCAAGAGTGTGAGCTCTAAGCAACAGGGTCACCAGTTCAATTCCCACATGGGCCAGTGAGCTGTGCCCAAGCTGAGCTGCTGATGAGCTGCCAACAGGTGGCAGGATGGCTTAGCTTGTGGGAGCATGTGCTCCTAACAAGGTTACCGGTTCAACTCCCGCATGGGGTGGTGGTGACGCCCACCCGCAACTAATTGAACACAACACCTTGAGCTGAGCGGCCCAACTGGACTTGGAGCTGAGCTTGCTGTGTCCTCCACAACTAAGATTGAAGAACAACAACGTGGTGGTTCTCCTTCCCCAATTCCCCAATAAAAATCTAAAAAAACAAAACAAAACAAAACAAAAACAAGAAAGCATGAAAGAAAGGGCTCTCAGATACACTGAAGTATGAGCAGAGACCTCCGTGGAGTGAGAGGTGGGATGGGGAGAGTGCCTGGGCAGAAGAAACAGTGAAGACCCTGAGGCGAGTTCTAGGAATTGGTGTGTTTGAGGAACATCAGTAGGTAGTGTTTCTGGGTTGCTATAAAGCACAGGGAGAGTGTTAGAAAATGAGGTTGAAGAAGTAGTCAAGGTCAGTCAGAGAAGGCCTTGAGGCGTGTTAGAGATACTATGGCATCGGTTAAGTACTGAGTTCCAATAAAATGATTTTTTTCTGGAGAAAGGAAAAGCACATGTAATTTTTGTTCTTTATTTTCTTTTAAAATACATTTTATACATATATAAGAATTTATGTGATGTGCAGGTGAGTATATTGGACAACTCTGGTCTCCTCTAGGGTCTCCCTTTCTTTCCACCAGCCATTCCTGCCACAAATATTTTGCCTCAGCTGAGCGGTGATCTCTCACCTGGGGGATATGGCTTTCCTAAAGCCTCTACATGGGAGACCTGGGGAACTGACCTGTCACTCATTCCTGCCTGGCCTGGAAGTGAAGGGCTAATGCCCCACGGGGCAGCCCTTGACCAAGGGAGACAGGAGCTGGTGATGAATGTACATCTCTGTGATTCTGAGGTTTATTCTTTTGGTTCCACAGAAGGTCCTGGCAAATTTGAGCCCCAGTTGTCCTCAATAACTTTATGGGCTTTCCCTTCTTCTCTGTCCCCTTCTCCCCAAAGCCCCAACCCTGTTTCCTGAAATAACTTCCCAAAGGAAACTACCTGTATACCAACACTCATGTCAGGCTCTATTTTCCTGTGGGGATCTCAGCTAAGATAGTAAGTTGAAAGATTTGAAGTATAATTATATAAAATACAATATCCTTGGCTACACGACCCAACCCAAGAACTACTGTATTCCAACAACTGCAGTTACCGATGGGCCCCTCGCTACTCCATTCCTCACTCAGCTTCCCACAATCCTCACACCCTCCCGCAGCCCAGCCAGGGAACCAGAGCCACAAGCTTTGGTTTTACCACTCTCTTACTGTACCTTTTTAAAGTTTTATCAAATATGTATATATTCCAAAGGAATATTGTGTTTAGCTTTCGTATGTCTTTTAGCTTTATAAAATGGTATCACAATAAGTGTAGTTTATGGAATTCAATATTTTAACTCAAACTTACGTTTCTAACATTCATCCCTGTTGTTGTGTAAGGTTGTTTCAATTCTACATATTAATATAATTTACCTATCACAATTTATTTATTTATTTATTTTGCCTATAAGGCATTTAGGTTTTTCCATTGTCCTGTTTTTTGAGCATCACCACTATGAACATTTTTGTACACATCTCCTGGTAAACATAAGCAAGAGGTTCCCTCAGGCCATAATGTATAATACAGTGGCATCTTGCCACGTGTGACTCGTGAGCTTTGGAAATGTGGCTCCTCCAAATCAAGACATGCTATAAAGTATAAAATATGTACCAGATTTCAAAGATTTAGTATGGAAAAGAATGAAAATATGTTTTGAATAATTTTTAAATATTGATTGCATGTTGAAATGATATTTGTCTGGATTGGGTTATGTAAAACATATTATTAAAAGTAATTTACCTGTTTCTTTGGTATTTTTAATATGGATACCAGAAATCTTAAAATTCTAGGTTTGGCTTGAATTGCATTTCTGTTGGACGGCACGAGTCTAGGATAATGCCACTCAAAGTGCATTTCCCCAGCCAATAGCATCGGCGTCACCTGGAAATGCAGAATCCCTGGCTCCAACCCAAACAATTTGAGTGACTTGCAGCAAAACAGAATTGAAAAAGAAAAAAAAAAAGAAAAAAAGACAGGAAAAGACACAGAATCCAGGAAAAAGGAAGGAAGTGTAGTTTACAGCGTGCATGGACAGATCCATGCTAAACACAGATCTCTGCAGGAAGGCCTCTGAGAAAACAAAACACATGATTAGAGAGGTTAATAAAAGATAGAGGGTATATTTATTATAAATAATACATAAAAGGGAACAATTAGAAACTTCAGGGGAAAGAAAAGCAGCAGCAGAAGTGAAATGGACTCATTATCACTCCTGGATCATTAATGAACAATATTTATACAGAATTATGGAAAGAACTATCAGGGGGGCAGATAGGGGAGATTACATCCACACTTTAAAAAGTGGAGCATCAAAAAGGCCATCTATATTTGAGGGAACATGAAATAAAAAGTTAACACATTACTTACAGATCAAAGGGACATTTTTAAAATGGAACTAAATTATGAGACCATGTATTTCTACTGAGTATGGGGGAGGGGGCTAGAGGCCTGGAAAAAAGGAGATAAATTTCATCTGTCATGGCAAAACAGAGTCACTGACTAAAATGATAGATGGAGAACTAGCACTAGAAGAATATTATTTTCCAGGAGAAAGAGCTAAAGAGATAAAAGTTCTCACTTCTGAGGAATATGTCTAGAGTAGAAAAAGGGTAGGGAAATCATTGTTTATAATTAATTTTAAAGATTACATCATAAAAATATGAAAAATTATAAAATTCTTACCAGATATATTATAATTAGATACTTATATGCTATATGAAATATATAATTATGTACCATTAATAGACATATATAGTATACATGTGTATGCGTAGATATATACTACTTAGCTATAGTTCCCACTCATCAATTATTATATTAGCTTCTTTTTTGTTGACATTATACTTGTAGCTTTTCCTCAGATTTCTCCAAGTTTAATTTTTATGATATATGTGTTTGTTTTATTTACTGCTTAAATGTATATATCGATATGCCATCCTCTATCTTAAAAGTTTGAAGGTATTTTTGATGTTCTCTGTCATGGTTATTGACCTTTAATAAGGAAATTTATTCTCCATATCAAATATTGTTTTCTTATACGAGAAGACTCTGAAAAAGATTTAAGATATGTCTTAACACTATGGAATCTATACCAAAGAGCATTTAAAGGTATATCAAGGCAAGTGACATATGGTCAAGTAAAATTTTCTAGGAAAAGAAAGGACTGTGCTTGAATAGATGTGATGAGAAAAGCAATGTTTAATTAATAAGTTGATTTTATAAGACATCCTCCCAAGAGAGGAATTATTTTAAAGATTAGAAGCAACTCATAATTTCTATCATTTTTGCAATGAGTATTTCGCGTGTTTTAATTCTCCCTTTATTTTTTTGCAATGATTGATGAACCCCAATCCTGCCCCAATACATAGCCCAAGGTCCTCATATATCAGTGAGATTTGCAAAACTCTGCAAGCAAAATTCTTGTAGTGAGATTTATGGCACTGGATAATTGTTTTCTTTGGGTTAGTATACTATTTATGCAGATTATTTTAGTTTGATCCTACTTAAAACTGGAAACTATGTTAAGCAAAACCAGGAATGAAAATAGACTATCTTTGACATTTTTATACTAAAAAGTTAGCTTAACTTTAATTCAAATCTAGAGAAATGTTTTGGTTGTATTATATTTCATGTGCCTAAATTATTAGGAATACATATAATAAGCACACACTGTGGCCCAACTGTGAAGAGCTGATTCACAGAGCACATACCATGCCTGTACTAGCAGCTTTTTAAATCTGGGCCACTCCTGCTAGGAGTCCTGGAAACACCTGGAGTGATGACATTCAAATACATGGAGAGGTTGATAAATGATTATAATCCATGGAATTATTTGTCAATAATTCATATATACCATGTTTCCCCGAAAATAAGACTGGGTCTTATATTAATTTTTGCTCCAAAAGATGCATTTTATTCATTTATTCATGTATAAAAATCTACATTTATTCAAATAGAGTCAGCCTGGCTGACGATCTTAACTGGGGCTTATTTTGGGGTAGGGCTTATATTACAAGCACCCTGATAATCATGCTGGGGCTTATTTTCCAGTCACGTCTTATTTTTGGGGAAACACAGTAGCTATCGCAACAAAAACACAGCAATGGTTGATTGGTGAAGCTGTGGATTTAGATTAATATCTATAATAAAACATTTAATTACTAAGCATAGTGACTACAAATCAGTTTAGGCACCTCTGGATTTAGAATCACTTCATCTTTTCAGACAACTTTTGATTTTACTCTTGATTTTGAATGAAGACTGACAAGTATGTACACTCTACTTGAGTCCCAATTTTAGTGCTGAGTATATGCACGAGGCATCTTAATTTGAGAGCAATATATATGTAGTCAATTTTTAATCAACATGAATAACTCCAGTGACTATATTTGTGGAATGACATCTTTTGGCAGTGCTATAGAATTTTCAAGCTAGAAGAAAGCTACCATGTAATTTGTACAAACTCTATCACATCATTTTTTTAGGAGACTTAATCTAAAACTAAAATTAAGAAAGTTGCTACCATCAGAGAACCGATGGTCTGAAACTTCAAACATGCTTTTCCTGACTGATAAAGTATGTGCAGTTATTTTTTAAGGGCTTTAGGCAAATTCTGAGACTGGAGGCAGACGCATCTATCAATTAAGAAAAAAATACAATTTTTCAATTCAAGGAATTGAAGGACTACTGAATCGTCATCAATAAAGTGACTTGCTGGGGTTATAGAATCATTCACTGACAATCTGGTTCTTTTCAGCCATGTAGATAGCTCCAGACATATCTGGTTTGTTAAACAATAGGCTCCTTATTCTGGGGAAAACAGCTGCAATAGCTGTTCAAGAGATGGGTGATATTCTGCTTTGTTTAAAATATTCAAATTTGATATGAATGGAAAGACAATGTTTTATTGTTTAATAATAAATTATGGAACAAATGAAAAGAGAATGTTTTATTGTTTAATAATAAATTATGGCACAATTGCTGTTTCATGGAATTCTCTATAATTGGAGCCTGTAGATTTCTACAGGGTTTTTCATTCATTAATTGGAAGCAGGACATTGACCATGGTGATTTATATCCCTGAGTCCTTTATAAAATTGAATTGTAAGTCTTTAAATCCTTTAGTTAAGTTCACCAGCCAGTTAGATATACACTATTGTTTTATTTCTGAGTGTCTTAAAATTATGCATAAAGCTTAAATTATTTCAATTTTAGAACATAAACAAACTTTTAATCCCAAACTTTTAATTCCATTGGCTATTGGAAATTTAATGAATAAAAAATTCACATAGAATGTATTTACTTTAAACATCTCCTTTGGATTTAAATATATATTTAATGCTTCAAATTAATACAACATAATGATATCTACTCATATTATAGATATCTGAAGTTTGCTTTTTATACTCTTTCTGAAGGACAATGGAGATTCCTACCTCATGCTGATGGTTATAAATTAAAATTATCTTATATTATAGCTATTTCCTAATATTTCACCAAATGAATTGACAAGCAGAGAGGAAAAATAATATTGAGCCAACCACCTTTGGTAAGTATGGTGGCCACAGTCAAAGAACAGTGAATAAGCTTTAGAAATTGATCCATTCCACTTAAATTGTGACATTTTCTGACAGAGTTAAACACAAACTCTCCCAACAGATGATCAGATCATTTATACAGTTATGAAAAGTACTTTTGAGAGACTCTCTCTCTCTCTCTCTCTCTCTCTCTCTCTCTCTCTCTCTCTCTCTCTGCCCCCACACTCTCCCTCCTTCTCCCCTGCTTTGCTTTGCTTTTTCACTAAATTGCTCATAAACCCAATTAGGTTTTTCTTCTTCCCCTTTTTTCCAAGCAGAAATAGGCTTCTTCAGGCCAACTTTTCCACAAGGTTAACCTCCACATCTGCAGGTATGTAACTGACTCCAGGCGTGCTCTAAAGACTATTGCAAGATGGTTTATTTACCATGCACTAACATCTTCCCTCTTCATCCTCTGAGACCAATAGAAGGCATCAGATCCTGTATCCTGAGGCTCTTTGTATTCCCTGCACTTAATTTGTTTCCTCCAAAGCTTGGCTTTGTTTTTCCCATTCTGTTTCCCAAGGTGTAATAAAACACCCTCAACTATTTTACTTTCTCTATAAAGCTCTCTTTGCTGCCAGAACTTTAAGTATTATAAAAGCAGTATGTAGTAATAAGCCAGGAAACTAAAATATCTTAGAGGTCCATGTCTTTTATAAAATATGATTTTCCAGAATAAACACATCATATTGATTTGTGTCAACAGTAATAAACATAGCATGCTAATAATAGGCTGACATTTTCTAGCTCTTTTTAACTTCTTAAATGCCATAACAAAATTGAAATTATAGCCACACTTCCTATTAAATGAATAAAGAAAATTCTATACATCCTCTGAACTAATGTGTATTATTTCTCAATTATTCTTTAAATATTTTTATTGAAACTTGTAAAACCAAAGCTGCTTAAGATGGACAGCCTCAATATTTTAAGATAAACAGGAATGAAAAAAACATAATTTTATGCACAAGCCAAACACCACTCTGGGCACAGAATAAACAATAATTACCAGAGATAAAGGCTCTGACCTCAAGAAGGTTATAGTCTAGAAGACATTTAGACATGTAACCCTACAATAGCAGATGGACAAAGGCAGTATGGAACAGAAGAAAAAAACTAAGGGAAAATGCTGGCTTAAAATTAATCATTCAACACCAGAGAGAACATAAGTGAGATTCACAGAACTTAAACCCTCACTGAATACCACACACACACACACACACACACACACACACACACACACACACTCACACACACACACACACAAATCCTTGGAAGGAAGAGGTAAGTCCCTGGATTGAGAGAAAACAGAAGCCTAGAGTGGGAGCGGCCAGGGAAAGACAGCATGGAGTATGGGTGCAGATAGAACGTTCTCCTTATGCCTTATGCTAAACCCTTTTTCTTCCTATTACCCTGGTTGAAGACAATCCAGAAGTTCCTAGCAGAATAGTTTGAGCAGGGTAGTATCCTCTCCGTTATGGTCTCAAATGTCACCTGGGGCTTTTTAGCTAGGTCCAGAAGTCGGGGAACTCATAGTCACACAAATAGTTCTCCACATGTAGCAAGTTTCCAAACCACTCCCAAAAAAGCACACACTCAGGATTAGGCTTTTGTTCCTTGTGTTAGGTAAACATCATGAGTCATAGAAGGTGATATTTGTAATGCAGTGGTTCTGTACCCCGGCTGCACATTAAAAGCTCCAGGAGTGGTGGTATACAAAAAAACGAACAAAAAAACAAAAACACACCATTTCCCAGATCTCCTCCTACATAAATTCAATCAGAGTCCCTTAAGGTGATACTACAGCATTAGTATTTCTTAAATATTCCCTTGATGGTTATAAGGTACGGTGAGGGCAGAGAATCATTATTCCTAAGGCATTCATAGGGAACACTTAAAAGGTACTAAAAATAAGAAAGGAAACAAGTCCCGAGATAATAAAGAAATAGCTAACTAAAGTGTACAAAGTTGGGGAACATTCTAGCTGTAGTCTATTCTCTTTCCCACGTTGCCCTGAGTAGATCCAATTTAGGAGCTGCTATTAGGGTTCTCTGAGAAAGATGTCACCTGCTCCACTGTAGTCATATGAAACTCAGGGTGCTCAAAGTCTCAGTCTCTCTCTCTCTCTCTCTCTCTCTCTCTCTCTCTCTCTCTCTCTCTCTCTCTCACACACACACACACACACACACACACACACACAGACACACACACACACACCCTCATGGTCCCACACACAAATACAAAATAAGATGACAACTATAAGAGTAATTAGAGTTAACAAATGGATAAAAATCAATTAAATATAAACGGGTAAAAACAATAAAAAAGATAGAGGTTCTCAGATTTCTTTAAAAATAATATCCCATTATATATAATTTGTAAGAAAAATAAAGCAACAGGAAACAAAGTATAAAAATAAAGGCATGAAAATAATATCAGAAATATGGGGATTTAAAAAGTCAATGTAACAATTTCAACATAAGACAAAATAGTATTTAAAGTGAAGATCATAAGGTGTTCTTGACAATCTTAGTTTTGACTTTTTCTAATTATACACTGTTTCCACATTGGAGACAGATATTTATATCTATATCTATCTATATATCCATCAAACAAGGATATTATAAACTATTAAAAGGCATAACATATCAAAGAGATATAACAGCCACAAACACATAGGCAGTTTAGTGTAGACTCAGTTCTGATTAAATTGATCAGGGATAGGATCTGAGCATCTCTATTTTTAAAAAGTGGCCCAAGTGAATTATTTTCAGATAGGCTAAGAATCACTACTTTATGCCACATCAATACGATTTACTTTGATCAATAAATAAACTGTAGTATAAAATGTAATACCATCTACAAAGTAACAAATACTACTAATTATCTAGCAATTAGCCTCATTAAGAAGGCCCATGCCTTTATGGCCAAAATCTAAAATTTTGTTGGAAAATCATTAAAGAAGACCTGCAAAAAACAATGAAGTGATACATTATGCTAATAGATGGGATAACTTAGCATTACAATGTAATGTCAATAATTTTTCCACAAATTGATCTATATATTCAGTACAATTCTAAAGAAACATCCAGCTGAATCTCTGGAGGGAATTTGTCAATTTAATTAAAAAATGTATATAGAAACACCCATGAATAAATATGATCATTACTATAAAGAAGAGGAAAGAAAGAGGCATGCCTACCAGACACAAAGATATATTGCAAAATCACAATAATTAAACAGTGTTGTACTAGTAAACAAACAGGAAAAATGTAAGACCAATGAAAAATTATACCACACACAAAAGTTCTAGCTAAGAAATTATGGAATTAAAAAAAATTAATATCTTCTAAACCCTAAAAAGATAACATTTCAGCAATGGACATCACTGAATGGTAAGCCATTAGGAGGAATGTTGATGTGAATTTTGCAATAAATGGACAAAGCTGACATTACATGAAAAAAATTGAATAAATTCTTGACAATATTGCTTTCAAGTGTTTCTAATTATACAGTATTTGCATACTAAGTATATTCATTCATACATTTCACAGATTTTTAAGGAGCATTTTCTATTGTGTCAGACACTGTTCTAGGCCCTTGCCTTGCAACAAACAACAAAAAATTATTTGTTGCAAAAGTCAAGTTCTTTTTTCCCTCCAGAGGAAATATCCAATTCAGTCTGACTTTCAAGAAAACACCCAAGAGCTCAAATAACCCAGGAGTTCTCTTTAACCTGATGTATTGTGCATTGATGCATGCATATATAGGAATATTTTCCTATGGTGTTGGTAGTTCTATCCTAATCCCTCCAGATACTCAGAAAAGGGAAAATATTTTCTTTTCTTTTCTTTTCTTTTCTTTTTTAAAGATTTTATTGGGGAATTGGGAGAGGGGAACAATGTTGGAGAATCAGGGAAGGGGAACAGACAAGTTGCTGTCCTTTTGTTGTTCAGTCTGGTTGTGGAGGACGTCACTTCACTGGCCCACGTTGGTATTATCATTGCGTTCTTCTTGGCTGAGGCAGTCACTCGCCAGCCATTGGACGGCCACTCACAGTGGCTCATGGTAGCTCAGGAAAGCTCACACCCACTCCTGGCCAGCCCCACTGCAGCCTAGGCCATCACAGGTGACTCACAGCAGCCCAGCTCCAGGTCGAGCTGTTGTTCACCATCTTAGCTGCAGAGGGCGCAGCATCACTGGCCCTCATGTGGGATGCAAACTGGTGCCCTGCTGCTCAGAGCTGGAGTCCCAAGCCAAATCTTAACCAATGCGCCATTGGGCTGGCCCAAAAATATTTTATGAAATCTTTTTCCAAGTCACCATTCTTACCTCCAGGTCAAGTGACTTCCACTTTTCAACACTTTTTAGCCCTTAAGACTTTCTAGTACATAAGAAATTATATACCCTCAGAGCTCCTGAGACTATACAGAGAAACGAAAGACATTTCACAGTGTATGACCAGAGATCCCAGGAAGTCTGGCAATATGTGCTTCAGATAGACCAGGAAAAGTTTCCCAGCCTTGGGGCCTTGTATTGGGACTGTGACCTAAATGAAATTTATCATTTTGACCAAGGTGAGGATAGTCTTAATAAAAACAGATTAAAAAAGATAACTAGCCAAGTTTAAATCTGGTTTTCTTTGGGAATTATTATGCAAAGCACAATTTTATAGTAGGCAAGGTTGCTGCCGTTAGCAAGAAAGTAAGAAATAGACATGGAATCAAATTCATGGGATATGAAGCTTAATGAAACCTCAAATTGGGTATAAAACTTAAAGTCCGACTTTCAGCGGATAAAATAACCTATTCTCACCCAATTATAAATCGGACCTCAGCTCCCTGGTCTGGACAGGGGGTCCATGCAGAGTAGTTACTGCTTTTTGTTTGTTTGTTTTGTTTTGTCTTTACTGTTTGTTTGTTTTTAAACCAAAGGACATAGTTGAGTTTTACATAAAATCAGGTTGGCTTTAAAAACAAAATTTCAGCTTAGGACATCATGTGTCTGTTTCCTAAGTTCCCTTGGCAGGCCCAAGTGGCATCATAAATTTAATGCACTGAAACCTGAGCTTCTTCATGCCGAAAAGCAGGCCAGGATATGTCAACTCACCAAAAAAGCATATTATTCTTGGAGGTCTAAAATATTTGTTCTGTAACTACAATCATATTAAAATTTCCTTCAGTTTGAATTTAAGTGTTCCTAGTGGGACGTGTGATGAAGCGCTCCATTTTCTTGGCAGACACTGCGTAATCTCCTCTGGAATCTTTTTGGCCTGGATGTTAGTACAACTTGGTCCTGGTTTTCTTCACCTTTGATAGGTATCTGGGGATAAGGTCATGACTCCATTTTCTCCTCCTGTGACTCACATATCTGAAGCCTAGTTCCTTAAGAACAGATCTCTGATTGCAATGTTTAAGTCCTTCAGTGATCAGAGGATCTGAGGAGGACATTTGGCAAAAGCATAGAGATAGAGTGATAAATTCTGTTATCATTACATTTAAATACAACCTCAAAATATGTCCAGGATAAGTGCCACACAAAACAATGATTTAAAAAGAAAGGTCAGGACAATGGCATTTACATGAAAAAGCAATATAAAGCAAGACAATATGCAACAATAAAATGAAGGCTTAGTCTCCTAAGTCAGAGGTTTAAAGAAAAGGATGCATCAAAATCTGCCAATGAAAGAGAAGTTTCCTTTCTGCTTAGTGTTTCAACATAACACCCAATCAGGCCAACCTATTGCATCCTGGTTAAAACCAACTTCATCAACTCTTCTATTAAAGCTAACTTGGTTTTTGCAGTGGATGACAGACTGTCTCTATGCCAAGTGCATCCTTCTATTAATACTAACAGTGTGATGACTTGAGAAACTGAGGCAGAAGTATCAAGGGTTCCTGAGGAATGCCAAGGTTCTGAGATGGGTAGGATTCTCATCTACACACAAAAGAGCCTAGCTGAGTCCTTAGTACAAAGAGCAACTCAGGACAAGTATAACCCTGTGGCCACCACTGACCTTGATCTTAAGTAAAATGTCTTGAGTTCCTAATGAAATTATTTCTAAGCATAGGTACAACATCAAAGGGATGCTGTATGATTACAGAGGGCGTTGGTTTTGACTCTTAAAAGAGTTTATCACTCTTCCTTCAATTTTCTCTGATGCATCATGTGATTGCAAGATGTATTATTCCACAAGTACCCCTAGTTTCTCCTAAATTGGCAAAAAGAAAACAAAACAAAGAAAAGCCCTAGAGGCACAGAATCACATTACAGCAGACCTTGAATATTATTTACTCCACCTCTCTAATATTAAGGAGAGAACACTGAACTTTCGAGAGGTTAAGTGAAAATATAATACTAGCTGATGCCAGGCTTCCTTTGCCCTAATCGGGCGCTAAGCCTACTACACTAATGAAAATGATTCCCAACCCTGGTCAAATAAATATCTATGTTTCTTCAGCTCCAAAACTTGGTATATTAGAAAGACATTTCCAGCAGCCTTAATACCTCACACACTGTCACCCAATTGCCCCCAACTGTCATTCACAAGTGAATGGTCTCATTTCCTTAATCCATCTGTTTGGAGTATACTCTGATTACAGAAGTAAAATATGTTCAAATTCTGAAAGCTGGTTTAAAAAATGTCCATTATTGTTGGTAAATCTGAAGTAATAAATGAAGGAATTTTGACATAATCCAGCTGCTAGCATCATCATGACATAAATGTGCTTGGTTTCTTATTACATCTTTCTAGCTCCAGGAAGAAAAATGCCTTCATGTTTATAGTTTCTAGCTATAAAAAATAAGAATGTGTTTATACTGAAGAGCAAAATGAGGTTCATGGATAAGAATTATTTCACTCTGCAGACTTACTTTCACAAGAACCACTGAGTTTAGCTGAAAAGCACATTACCTATCAGTTGGAATACACAGAATAACATAAGTTACAACTGAACTTTCATAGCCCTAAGTTTATGTAGATAAAAGTAATGGCAATGAAGATTCTGAAAATGATAGGAAGGTAGCTAATAAAGGACCTGGGTCTGGAAAATGGGTTGCCCATGTTTGATGGGCCATGACATACTCTGCTACTGCCATCATCATATCCTGTGCATACTACTGCTGGGCTGACCTGCTCCAGCAATCAATTGCATTCCCACGTGTCCACAAACACTTTGGACATATTATACTATCCCACTTCACTCTCGACTGCCATCTTATGGTTTTCACATTTGCCATCTTTGATATGTTGAAATACACTAACAGAATGATGGAGGACTGAATGGGTAGACAGGTTACTTGCAGCTGTCAAAGCAACAATAATTAAAACAACAATATAATATTAACTAGGAACACAATACATCCTAGTTTTCCTGGAACGATTCTATTTTAAGCTCCACACACTGTCTGGTTTGGCATTTATCCCAGACAACACTTCCAGGTTTGGCGATAAATGATGCAGTTGTTCTAATAATAGTTGACAATAGATAGACAATAGACAAAGGATAGAGATAGATATCATCTAATTTAATCCACTCAACAATGCTATGCAGTATAAATTATTATTATACCCATGTTACAGGTGAAGAAACTGAGAAGCATAGAGTTTATGTGACTTTATAAATATAATATCATGCAACTATATTAATAAGTAGACACAGGATTATTGACTTCAGTTCTTTTATTATAACCTCTTCAGTATCTCACAATAAATTCACACTTCCTGGCCTTGTAGAATTGTGCATCTAAAGTATAAGTAGGGATGAGTTTCAATATCCTAACCATAAATGCAGTAAATTGCCTGTTTTTAAACTGTCAGATAAGGTTTGATTACCGCTTACAAAGCCATGATGGGTTTGGAAAAGGCAGACAGTTCCTTTAGCAAGCCTGGAATTTGAGTACCAGGGTCTGTCCCTTAAACCCTAAGAGATAAATTAAGTAGAAATTATGAAAATTCATTTTATAGCATGAAGACCTATTTGTGGATATTGCCATCAGGTGTTGATAAAGACTGAAACTCAACCATGTGCAGGAAAAAAACTTTAGGGATGGTAGGTTAAGGGTGAATTATTGGAGTAAGGTAGGTATTGGGGTGGAAAATATATGTTACTTTTTAAGGGTGATATTAGAGAAGAGATCTGCTTAGAGCACACTGTAACCCCACATGGCCTACACATGAGTCTGACTTAGTTGGTAATTTTTGTCTTTTTCATGACAGTTGGGTAAAATCTCAACTACATAAATCTTTTGAAATAGCAGTTGCTGCAAATTACAAAACATTTTGTATAAACAGTATATTCTGAAATCTGGCGATGTTTTCTCTTCAGCAATCCCCATTAACCAGCAATATATTTTCTGATGTCTACAATTGCAATTCTTCAAGAAGAATAACTTATGTTCTAATTCGTTAAAAATTGTACTGAAAGCAATGCTGTGGGTTTCTATTTCTGTGAAACTTGCTAATTTTTGAAGACACATGTGAAGTAACTGTATTACTAAGAATAGTTGAATAATTTGAATATTCCATTTTCCAATTTATTGATTAAAGAACATTCATCATATATGTAGAAAAGATTTCCAGTGCCATGGAAGATTTTTGCTTGTTTTTGTTCTTTTTTAAAGTGTCATGTACATATACATGAATAACTCTTGGTAGCTTTACCCTTGAAAATAGTTTGACAATACATTGCTCTGCAAAGCCTCAACATAAAGAAAAAGAAATACGTTTTATTTGCAAAACGGGTTACAATATGCACTCCATTATTGACATTGGTTTGTTCATTAAAAGAAACAGAGATGAATGAGTCAGAAAATTACAGCAGGTAAAGTGTGTTTACAAGCCCATTTCTAGGAGACCAATGATTTCACTTAGCATACAGACATGCTCCACATAACATTTCAGACAACAATGGACTGTATATATGATGATTGTCCTATAAGATTATAACAAAGCTGAGAAGTTCCTATCACCTAGTGGTGTCGTAGCCATTGTAACATCTGTAGTGCAATGCATCACTCAAATGCTTGTGGTGATGCTGGCATAGCGAAACCTACTGCGTTGTCAGTGGTATAAAAGTATAGCACATAGAATTAGATGCAATACATATACCTAATAATGATAATAACTGACTATGTTACTGGTTTATGAAAGGGATTATTCATTATGAATTTGTACCAACTGGGCAAACAGTTAACCAAGTTGACTATTTGGAATTGCTGGAAAGACTGCGTGAAAAAGTTACGTGCCCTGAACATTTTGCCAACAATTCATGGCTCTTGCATCACGACAATGCACCAGCTCACACAGCACTGCCTGTGAGGGAGTTTTTAGCCAGTAAACAAATAACTGTATTGGAATACCCTCCCTACTCACCTGATCTGGCCCCCAATGACTTCTTTCTTTACCTGAGGATAAAGAAAATATTGAAAGAAAAACATTTTGATTACATTCAGGACATCAAGGGTAATATGACGACAGCTCTGATGGCCATTCCAGAAAAAGAGTTCCAGAACTGCATTGAAGGGTGGACTAGGCACTGGTGTTGGTGCATAGCTTCCCAAGGGGAGGACTTTGAAGGTGACCATAGAGATATTCAGCAATGAGGTATGTAGCACTTTTTCTAGGATGAGTTCGCGAACTTAATTATGCAACCTCACATTTTAAATATTTAGGTACACTTAAATTCTTTTATTATTTTCATTTTGGTAAGAAGATTCTTTGCAGTAAAGCCAACAAATCAAGGCTTTCCAATCTTTGCACATCATCGTTTTGGAAAATCACAAGCATGTTGTGCACATTTGATTTTTTTCTCAGTCTGTTTGTCATTAGTGATCATATGTTCCTAATATTCTGAGCCTCAGGAATGCCATAGCACCTCTTGCATTTGTCTCACAGCATGTGTTCGCCAACTTTTGTCTGCAAGGGAAAGCTTTTATTATAAATGCGAAGTGGGTCTGGCATAACTGTTCAACTCCAGAGAACTTATAATGATGTAAGCTGAGCCACAAAAAAAAAGACAGTGAATATTTGGTAATATTAGAACAATATTGCCAACAGAGGATTATTCATACTCTTGTTACCACAATCCAGTTTGCCTGACAGCCATAGTATATTCTTTCATAAATCAGGCATGAAAATATTTTGCATGGTTGTGTTTTTTACCCAGAAGCTCTAGTGTAATGCAACCTACAGTGGATTCAGATATATTTCACTGTGGTTTGTAGATGTTTCTAGTATCATATGCTAAAGTAGACAAGGCTTTTCTGCCAACACAAATAATGAAATGGTATCAGCATGCTAAAGTCGGAGAGACCTGAAGTCCAATCTTGACTCTGCCTTTCACTCAGCTATATGATCTAGGAAGAGTAAGAGAACCACACTGAGCCTCACTTAGACCCTTTGTTTATGATTTGGAATAATAATTATTCTACTCAAGTCTGATTTTTTCCTTGAAAATCAAGGAAGAAATGAAGTCTTAGTATATAAACTTATAAAGCATTATACAAATACCAGGCGTGTCAAAAACAATGTATACAAGTGGACATTTTGGTCAATGTTGCTCAAGCAGTTTGCTGTAATCAGAAGTGTCTGGATGCTGACGGTAACCACTTTGAGCACCTCTCGTAACTGCAGAAGTCAAACGTGGCTTGTATTCATCTTTTGTTATTGGTATATACTGAGTATTAGAATTGTAATACAATTTTTTTCCTTTCTTAAAATGTATATGCATTGTTTTGGCACTCTCAGTCTATGGCTTCATTATTATTATCTATAAAACACAACCTTTTGCACTGGAAAGTATGTAACATTCTTTACCTTTATCAAACTCATATACTTCTTTTAGTAGAGGTAAAATGCAGAGTAGAAGCAACAGAGAGAGGAAATATAGTATTAAGAAGGATCTTGGCTATGAATTAATAAACTCTACCTCATATTAAGTTTTTGAGCAGTGATGGACAACATGTAGACTACTGAGGAATAAGTTGCTGGCTGAGCTTCAAGATCCATGACTTCATTTCTGAAGGAAATATTAAAATAGTACTGTCAGTTTTTACTTCTCATAAACCAAAGACCACGTGTTATTGGTCCCAATACAGAGCCCAATTCTGCATTGACATTCAATAAAGTGGGTAGTAAAAGGCTTTTATGTATTGTGTCTCAGCATAGCTCAAATACGGCAACTTTTATGAAGGAAAAATGTTGCCAATAAACTTTTTTTCTCCCTAGAAATTTCTGAGGAAGACTAGAAAGGAAAATGACTCATCATTTTTAATGCATATTATATTATAGTAATAAAAGTTATGATACTGGTATAGGAATAGATACATAGAACCAAGGAAAACAAAAATGCCCAGAAACAGATTTGTATTTAGGTAGTGTAGTATTAGTGATAGTGGTGACAACATAGATCTTATGGGGAATGGATAGATTTTTTTTTAATTGATTGAATTTGTCATACTAGCTTTCTATATAGAAAAAAAAATTCAACCCTTCTTTCCAACAACATAGAGGAAGTTGTAAGTGATGATTAAATCTGAGAAATGAATAGTATATAAAATTAACAAAGAATTCTCATTAATTAGCAAGAAAACTATGGAAACACAATTAAAAAAATGGTCCAAGGACACATATAGACAAAAAGAGATCTCAAAAGGAGATACTAAATTACTTTTATGTTGGAACATGACCAACTGATTGTGTCATCAGAGAAAATCATATGGGGCCTTTTTTTCCTCCAGAAAAACTAACAGATTTTAAAATGCTTAATACTACAAGGTTTGACAATTAAGTCTGTGAACTTGTTGCAACAATGTGGCTAACCGTTTTTGATATCAGAGGGATTATTCATTATGAATTTGTACCAACTGGACAGTTAACCAAGTTGACTATTTGCAAGTGCTGAAAAGGCTGAGTGAAAAAGTTAGATGACCTGAACTTTTCGCCAATAATTCATGGTTCTTGCATCACAATGTACCAGCTCACATGGCACTGCCTGTGAGGGAGTTTTAGCCAGTAAACTAATAACTGTGTTGGAACACCCTCCCTACTCACCTGATGTGGCCCCCAATGACTATTTTCTTTACCTGAAGATAAAGGAAATATTGAAATGAAGACATTTTGATGACATTCAGGACATCAAGGGTAATATGATGACAGCTCTGATGGCCATTCCAGAAAAAGAGTTCCAAAATTGATTTAAAGCGTGGACTAGGTGCTGGCATTGGTGCATAACTTCCCAAGGGGAGAACTTAGAAGGTGACCATAGTGATATCCAGCAACGAGATATGTAGTATTTTTTCTAGGATGAGTTTGTGAACCTAATTGTCGACCTCATAACTTTTACAAAATATATTAGGAAATACAAAAACTTTATAAGTTACTAGTGGGAGTATCAACAAGTAGGGCCTTTCTGAAAAATAGCATATCAGCATATTCCCTCTCACCTAACAATTCCTCATCTTAATATGTCCGCAGGGACTCTCTCCCACAGGTCACGGGAGGACACAAATATGGAGGTGAATTGGAGCAGTTTCTGGGGGGTTGAGAAGCATATTATACTATGCAATAATAAAAAACACTGAAGTCGATGTGCATGTTTGTGCATGTATGTGTGTGTGTCTTTGGGTGATTACCCACTATGAGTGGATCTTACTTAAATACATGATGCTGGGTAGAGGAAAGTGAGAAAGAGAACAGGAATATAACACAAAACATTTTTCTAAAACAAAATATAGTGCAATCATTCATATATACATTTATATATTGTGTATGTATATATTTCATGAACACATCCATACTGAAGTTATATATTAAACACATTAAATTGGGTTTCTATATGTGCGGGGGTGAGGGTGGCGGCTAGGGGGAGAGGCTGGAGTAGAAAAACTAATAGCTTCAGATAAAATAGACCAATGATGACAGTGTGCCATGAATTGAGAACTATAATTAGCTGAACTATATAAAAATGAGACTCATAAAACAAAAAAGCAAAAGTAAAATAAGTTGTACCTCAATAAATTGAAGAAATTGAATTTAATTTTTGTTAAAGCCCTTAACATTAACGTGAATATATCCAAGAGAAAGATCAATATTGGCAAGTGTACAAAGTGGCAGCAATAGCAAAATGAGAAGCAATGAGATACTAGTATTTGATCTAATATAATAACATAAATATTTGAAGATTGTACATAACAGTCATGTCTGAAATGGCATGAAGACATTCAATACACAGTGGTAGCAAAACACTAGCAGAAAATGTTAAAAACAAACAGGTATCACCTAGAATTCTAACTCTGAGTTGACCTTGCATCCACTCCCAGAGGTAAACAGAGAGAATTCCTATCACATTAATATTTTTAAATTAGTTAAACCTCAAAGTTTTAATTAATGAACTGTAATATAGATAAGTAAATGTTCAGGCCTTCCAAATTAAATTCTGATTTTATATAATTATTATCTCTAGTCCAGGGATTATTAACCATTTTTAATAGAAAGGACCTCTTTGCAGTATGTAAAGCCCTTGAGTCCTTCTCATAACAAATTTTACAAAATCCAATATTCATTTGTTGAATATTAATAGGCTTTGCTATCATTTGTGATTCTCAGCAAGAAGACAGTGATAGGTCCTAGGTATTTATAGACAAACACAGGTTTTTGTAAATGTTTTTACACAGGAGCAGCTCCTCAGGCCCATGAGAAGCACTGATTACCTTTGTTGCCTAGCAACACTACTCTATCACAAACCACCTGACAGTCAACTGAATTGAGGCAGAAGTTGAAAATGGAAAGTAATACTTATTTGTCTAGATCAGCGGTTCTCAACCTTCCTAACGCCACGACCCCTTAATACAGTTTCTCATGTTGTTGTGACCCCCAACCATAAAATTATTTTCATTGCTACTCTATAACTGTAATTTTGCTACTGTTATGAATCATAATGTAAATATCTTTTTGTTTTCCGATGGTCTTAGGCAACCCCCTGTGAAAGGGTTGTTCGACCCCCAAAGGGGTCGCGACCCACAGGTTGAGAACCACTGGATTTGCCTGGTTTTCTACAACTTGTGCATATACTGGCCTTGGGAGTATTTTTTCTTGTTTATAATCCCATTAACATAGGAGAATTCAGATATTAATAAACTCTGCTATACCAATCTTATCTGTTTATTGGTGGCAAGGACCTCAGCCAGCCTGAGGCAACTGCTTCGGGTACTTACACAGGTTCAGGCAAAGGGTCAAGAATAACCATTTGAAAAGTGTTTCAAGGAGTTAAGCTTCAAATTTTCTCTTCTATCATAAAATTTCATTATATTTTGAAGCAATCTGGTCATCTACAAATGAGATACTGGAAAACATTTTCTTTTGTTTATTCTCCTTTTTTTACAGATGTAGTTTTGCACCCCGCTGTTTCTCCAGTCTCTGTTAATTGGTCACCTTTAAGCCATGCATAGTGTTAGATGTTGCAAAAAAATGCGGGTGGGAGATGACTAATTATACTCTCTGGGCCCTGCTTTTCAAGCTTTTCTGCCTCTTGCCTTTTCACAATTAGCAAGCTAAGAGGAAGAGATCAATGAATCTTAAGAAATGTATACATGATGCCAGTTCAGGATATCGTGCTGTCTTTGATAAAACTTGTCCTAGGTTCTAATTTCAATAAAATAGGTTCAGAGAAGAGCCACTGGAATTTACCAGCTCACTCTGCTTTTGTTGTAGCATTTTATTCTTATTTCCAGTGCATCCCATTGTTTTGCACTCACAATCTGTCCTTTCAGCACTCTTGGAAGTCTGTCTCCCAAGACTCCCTTTCATTCCCACCTTTCATATTATTCTCTTACACCATAAGCACTTTATTGACTCCAAAGATGTTTTTTCTCTTTTCAAATTCCATTTTTTTCCTTACTCTATTTTAAGTGAGTGTATAAGATTTATAAAAACCACTGTGCAATGTGTTTTCTTAGTGTAGTTTGAAAGGTGTCTCTGGATCTCCTAGTATTCCAAAAATGCACCTACATTTTATATACATGCAATAGAAAAGTTGTATTTATAAACTACAAGTGTGACGTGATGCATGGTTTCATGAATCTGTCATAATGAGCTGTTGAACGCAAATCTTCATAGCATTACTAATCCACAACATTGCTACGTTACACTTGAGAGAAAGTATGTGAATTTATATAGTGTGGGTTTCATTTAAAACCCCACGACCGGTCATTTTATCATTAAGCTTGAAAGATCAACTTGAGGTTATTTTATTTCTAACTACAAAATTGTATTGGTTGGTTTCTTTTTGTTATTGAATTTTGAGTTTTTCTCTCTCTCTCTCTCTCTCTCTCTTTCTCTCTCTCATACTCATACTATCACCATCAATAACAATTTCCTTCATTCTAGTTTTCTATTTTCTACCTTTGCTTTAAGAACTTCAATACTTCTGTATATGTGTTTTCTAATGAATTCCTGAAAGCTTTAGGAATAAAAGTGTCGCGTTCTTTTTTATTTTTTTATTTTTTCTGCCTTTACATTTGTATTTGACACAAATGTCCTATTACTTTAGTTTTATATTTTAATTTTTTGTCTTTATAAAGTTATTGATTTTGCGATGCTATAGACAGATTGTAAAATTTCATCATTTTTTAATCTCAAAATTATGATAAACTCTTTTAAATAATTTTCTGGTATTATGAGTCCTTCATTCTATTTTAAAATGTAAGTCTTTCTTTTAATTTATTGAAACTAATCCAATTTTGAGCCTATAACCACCTAAGTATTTTCCTTAGAACATTTAAAAAAAATTCATTCAGCTGGAGGAACTAATAATTACAGCATGTTCTAAATGTTATTAGAAAATTTGTTATTTAATCCTTTCAAGATATATATATTTCAAGTATGTTGCTCATACTTTTAAAAAAGGCTAAAAAGTTAGAGTATTACAAACTAGTGTTGTTTGGAAATTTGCAATTGCTATTTTACTTAGATGGTTATCAGATTAGTTATAATCCTAACTTTCCACTTTTACCATTAGTATTTTTTTCTTTATGTCCTAATCTATTTGGGGCCAGAGTTTCTGTAATATTTTTTATAATTTTTTGATTATTTTAAATGCATACATTATCTTTGTAAATCTCTAGGTCTTGTATCAAATGTATCTTCACCTATTCTGTTTTTTATTTGCATCTGGTTTCTCTTCACCCATTGGCTTACTGGGCTTCTGGGATTTTAATAAAAGTGAAGTCCTTTTAGGTCCTTCATATAACTATTATTGTTTTTATTTCATTATTTAAATTTTGCTCTTTGGAGGTTCATAGGTTCTTTGATCTGCAGACCATGTCAAGAATAAGAAAAAGCCTACTCATTATACATATATTTAAGATACACTGATTCCTGTCATGGGAGATAATGTTCCTTAAAATATTTGATGGACACTGTAACAAGTTTTGGATTCTAGGAAAGCCCAGGAAAGACTCCCTTTTCATCTTTTTCAGAATTAGGTATTCAGAGATTTTGATTTGCTTGACACTCCACCCGCCCCCACACACTCCCTGCCCCTTTTGTTTTTTCTAAAGGAAACTTAAAAAAGGGAATGAGATTGAATTCCCTTAGATTTTTGGTTGGGCTTTTGTAAAAATTACCACACAAGTCAGCGGTAATGACTGCATAATCAACTTGGCTCAGTGCATCTTTTCAAAGGGTGTAGGCATTTCTTCTTTTACTCAGTCATCTTGTGTACTGCCACTGTTGGAATGGAACAATTTTCCTCCCTGATCACTCTCTTTTCTATTTTTACAAGTTTTCACAAATATCAGAAAAAAGCTGATAGCTTCTAACATTGGTGTTAGCTTCTAACATTGAGCCACACCTCTTACATCTTCCATACAATCGATGTTCAGCTACTTGTTCACTCAGCCCTGCTCAGCTCAACATCTCATCCAACAGTCATTACCAAAGCCTATATTTTGGAATAAAATTTAACTTAACACATTGTTCAAAATCTGATGGGGCATCTATAAGACTTCATGGCATACAGGTTAAGGTCAGACTGTTATCCTCCCTTGAAATATTCCCTTTTGCCCCACCCCCATAAGAACTTGATCCATCGTGAAGGGTTTAGTTAAAGTCCAGCTTCTGTCATTTCAGGCTCCTTTACTACCAACCACAGCCTGCATTGTTCTCTCCTAGCCCCGAAGTGTGTTAGTGAATGTATGTCAATGATAATCACCTTATTATTTCATATCTTTATATCTCTCCAGCTGAGTTATAAGATATCTAGAAGTCAGAGAAAGTGACAAAATTTTTTATCACCTCAGTGAACATATTTTAAATAAATACTTATGAATAATTGAGTAACTAGGAATACAATGAGAGAATCACTGAAATGGGGATTGGAAAAGCTAAATTCTATTTGATATTTTTCAGTAATTATGTGGATTATTTATGGGGTTTTTTTCTGGGTCTCTGTTTTCTCATAAGCAAAAGAAGAGATTTGAGTCTCTTTGAACTCTATGATTTTGTGAAGCGATAAAGAGGGCAAGTGAGTAAGGAAGTAAGTAAGTTAAAGATTTCCAGCAGATAAAGATAATTGAAATATCTAAGGGGCACTTGCTGTTATCATGGTCGGAGGGTAATTTCCAATTTTAAACATTAAATACATATTTTAGGTGCCACTCACGAGGGAGAATTTGAATACAGTAAATTCAGAAGAAGGTAGTTCAAGTTCAGTTCCTCTACTTCTAGTTGTGTTATCTTGGGCCATTGACTTAGCCTCTTTGAGCACCAGTTTTTTTCATATGTAAAAGGGAAATAATAATACCTACCTAATAGGTTTGTCATGATTATTAAAAGAAGTATTTATGAAATGGGTTTGTAAATATAAGACACTGGCACAAGCAGAAATACCAATATTTTCTGTACAAGTGATATACATACATAATTCACCTTTTGTGGGAGTGTTGGATCCAATGAAAAAGGTGGTTTATGGGAAATGACCATTTGTATTGAACTGGAAACCGACAAACATTTTCAACATCACAGTCAGCTAGTGCAGGGGTTGGCAAACTTTTGAGACAGAAGAGCTGATCCTGTCCCTCACAACAATTGAAAAATTATTTGAGAGCCATAAGTATATTTTTACATAATCACCGTTATGTGAATAATATCCTTTAAACATTTTATAAATGAAAATATGATAGTTTTATTTTCATTTTCAATTTTACTTCAGAGCCACATGTATGTACCCAAAGAGCTGCATGTGGCTGGCGAGCTGCAGTTTGCTAACCCCTGAGCTAGTGGGATATCCCAGCTGATCCTGAAGTAAAATTGCAGAGAGTTGGTGAGAAGAGTTAGCAAATAGTAAAAAGCAAGACACAGGTCTGTTGGTCTACAACCCAGTTCTCTGCGAGGGGGAGAACAAAAAGCAGCTTCCTGCACAGGAAAAGAGGTTCTAAATAGAACAAGATGCTTCCTTCCCTAAAACACTGGAGTTTACTGACAAACACTGGAAGTGAGGAAATGAAGTATCAGTCACTTCGAAGATGAAAGGACAGACCATTCAAAAGGCTCAGACTTCTCGTGTTTTTATCCCATGCTTTCCTCCCATCTGGATGTTAAGAATAATCTAAAGACATAACTAAAATCGAATTACTATTTAATTTCTTTATGCACACCAAAGAGACTGGAGGGATTTACACGGAACTGGTTGAAATGCAGCAAAAAACTAACATACAATTTTAACTCATCTTCAGTCACATTTTTTTGAGAAGCCACTATGCATGTTCCCAGCATTACATTTGGGTCTTAGTCTAAATTGAACTCGACCTGTCCCTGCCCTCCAGGAACTCATAAGCTAGTACAGAAGATAAGCACATAAAAATAACAGAACAGCAAATACATTGCAAATGTTTTCACTAAATTCTTTATATACCTGTGTACCTATATTTATTTTGATCAATGGATATATACACATAGATGTAGAAAGGCTTCTCATTTAACAAGAGTGATTTTGGCTGCACTTAGCAATTAACTATGTGGGCATGGAGCAAGGGTACAGAAGGCTAGTAAAGTTATTTCCTGGATAATCTGAAACAATTAAAAATTCGACCTCGCATAAAAAATTCAGTAGTTTGAATGAGGATGAGGGCAGAAATAGATTTTAATCAGAAAATTGAACTAAAGATATAATTAAGGTAAAACTCAGCCATTTTATTAATTAGGGATTGCTATGGGCTGAATAGTGTCACGCCCACATTCATATTTGAGCCTAGTACCTCAGAATGTCACTGTGTTGGAGGATAAAGACATAAAATATGTGATTAAATTAAAATGAGGGCATTTGGATGGATCCTGATTCAATAGAATTGGTCTCCTTAGAAGAAGAGGCAATTAGGACACAGACATGCACAGAGGAAAGACCTTGTGAACACCCAGGGATGAGGCCGCCATCTGCAAGCCGAAAAGAAGACCTCAGAATAAATCAATCCTGTCAATACCTTTACCTCAGACTTTTAGTCTTCAGAACTGTGAATACATAACTATCTGTTGTTTAAGCCACCCAGACTGTGGTACTTTGTTAGGGCTGCCCTAGCAAACTAAGACAAGGATAATTTATTCAGTTTCTGATTAGAGAATTTTCTTGATTTTTCTTCTTAACCCCAATTTCCTTTTAAATTGTATTTACTCAGGATTAAAAGAAATACACAGTCTTTGAGTAAACTAAACTTGACTTTTACATCTTCCCTGTTTTTCTCCCAGGCTAACATCGGGATGTTCTAATTACTTTCTCCAACAGTTAGGGATGGGATCATGGCTATTTAGAACTGTCATACTTTCCAAGTGTACACAATCTTCAATGTGGGGAAACTATGTCATTATTAGAGTCTCTGATAAAATGTTGAAGGTAATGTGAACAGTAAAGGTTAAAATAAAGATGATTTAGCAGTTATTTTACTTAACTCTATAATTTATACATAAGCTCTGGGTAGAATTCTTCTGCGCTCCAAAAAAGTTCTGCTTATATTTACCCAAAGCCTTTCTTCGCAAAGAGAAGTGGAGCCTAGGTTCCTTCCAGGTTCAGAACCAGAGACATGAAATGAAGATAATGAATCTCAGACAGGAACATATCTCAGGGGGCCAGCTGTGCATGCTTGTGAGCTCCTCCCCACAGCTGGGCTGCTTTGCTCACAGTCACTTCCAAGCCTTGCATATTATTTCCACTATGAACACAAGTCAGGTTATTAAATCCTTATGTTGGGAGAGTTACGGCAGTAAGACAGCTGCCTGGGAGCACGTATACAGTGAAGAAGGCTAAGAAGAGCTCCCTGCCATTTTAGATGCTCTCCGTGTTTTCTGTCCCTGGGGCCTCAACTCTGGCCCCTGCTATGATGACCTGCTCCCATGGACTCTGAGCACCTTCATGCCACTGCTCCAACTTCGGCCTCCCACCGGGAGGTGTTCTGGTTATGCTAGAATGCAAGTAACACAGCCATGCAGACCCACTACACATTAGCTACATGAATGTGCAGAAGAAGGAGGACCCTGTGGTGAACTAATAAAAGATGGGGGCTGTCAGAGGAATTCTTTTCCTTCCCCTATGTGGCAATATTGCCCTGAGGATCAGTCCTCTGTCTTCCCTCTCAGAAGGGGTCCCAAGAGATTAAGCAATCCATCACACTTGATGCTAGGGAGCAATCAGTTTGATAACAGAGCCTTTGCTGGTGCCTCCTGTCCAGGCTTCTCTCGCCTCTCCCCTCATTACTACCCTGAAGACTGAGCGTATAAACCTTTATCTCAGGTTCTGCTTTCTGGGTGATCTGGCTAAGGGAGAAGGGAGGAGAAAAGCAGCTCTTTCTTGAACTAGCTGGCATTGTTTGCTCCAGAAATGAGAAAGCAAGTAGATCAATTACTGATTTCAAATATATGTCAATTTATCTATAGTTTATCAAAGTATCTGTTGATGTGTCAACTTGTCTATACTGAACTACATTTGACAGAATTCCCTTTCTAGTAGGACACCAGGGATAGTCCCTTATGAGGGTTGGAGGGCAGGAGGGAAACGGCTATCATTTTGTGGCATAAACACACTTTCTCCAGTTACTCAATCAAACACTAATCCAAGTGTTGAGATAAAAGGATTTTTACAGATGTATTTCAAGTCCCAAATGGGCTAATTTTAAATTAACCAATAGATTATCCTACATTGATAAGGCTTCATCAGTTAAAAGAATGCTTGAACTTGCCCTGAGTGAAGAGCCTCCAAACACCACCCAGAGGTGCACTTGCTCCCATGGGATTCCAGGGCTGTGATTTTTGCATCCGGATGGCCTGCCTTGTGGATTTCAGGCTTCCTGAGACCACCCCACACTTGTGTAACCAATTCTTTGTTAAAAATTCCACATATGCATTAAACTTGACATTTTTTGTTTATATATAGGTAGCCACCTAATATACATATGTCTTGTGTTAATAGCACTGTGGCATCAAAGATAGATACTACATTGTCTCTGTCCTCTACAGACTCACAGTCTAGTAGGAAAGGCAGACACACGTGCATGATTAGTTTACACACTGTTCCCTGTTACAATTTAAGTGAGCCCAGGTCATCACATTGGAGTGGTTTCTGATTCATTCAAGACTTATAATACCTAACAAAGCTGTCAATCAAAAGATGATTTTTTTAAAATGACAGATCACTATGTAATTTTTGGCATATAACAGAGTCGAGTGACATTGCTATATCAAAACAAGATTCCTTATCCTGCATTCACATTTATAACAATGAAAAATAGAGATTGAAGCCAAACCCATTCTCAGTCTTACATTAAGTACTCTTCACCCAACTACATAGAAGCTATTTGAAAAGAAAGTAGCTATTATTAAAATATGAATTTAAATGTTTGAATTTTATGATTAGCAATCTATTAAAAATGTGATGTATTTGTTATTTTCATAATTTTTGTAAAAATAATCATAATAACATATCACTACAGAAATTTTATAACAGAGCATAACTGTTAGAAAATTAATTTAAAATTTTAATATAAATCACTATTGTACTGACACTAATGTAATATTATATGTCAACTGTGATTGGAAATTAATTAACTGTAATTTTTACATTAAAAAAAGAATTTAAAAAATAAACATAGGTAGTATACATATGTCATTTTTAAATGCACAGAAGTATGATAAGGTCATCTATAAAAGGTTTCAAGCATAAAATACATTAGAATAGTATTAGCTGGTGTGATGGTTTACTTATTTGTCAACTTGAGTGGGCCATGAGGTGCCCAGGTATTTGGTCAAACATTGTTCTGGGTGTTTCTGTGAGGATATTTTTTAATGAAGTTAACATTAAATCAGTAGACTGAATAAAAGCAGATTGCTCTCCATACTGTGAGTGGGCCTCATGCAATCAGCTGAAGGCCTGAATACAATGAAGGCTGGCTCACCGCTGACCCACAAAGGCACTGGTCAGTCTTCAAACTGGAGCACTGGCTCTTCCTGATCCTAAAGAAGCCGGCCAGCCTTCAAGGTCAAACAGGGACATTGGCTCTGCAGATTTGGGACTTGCCAACTTCCATAATCATGCAAGACAACCCCTTATAAAAAATCATTACACATATTTATAATGTGTATATATATATATATATATATATATATATATATATATATATATATATCTTATTGGTTCTGTTTTTCTGGAAAACCATGACTAATACAGGTGGTAACATTAAATGAAAACATTAATTTAAGGAGAACAAAAACTGCATATAATGTCTGGTCACTAAAGAGATTGTTTATTAATTTTTAAAGTTAGCAATATTATTTTTTGATTCTATTTTTTGTAATCTATGGTGTACAGATTACATTGGATTCATTTTAAAAAGTGGAATGAGTTTACTCTAAAACAGGGTTTCATAAACTTTTCCTGTAAAGGACTCAATTGCAAATGTTTTACACTTTGTGGACCACACAGTCTCTGTAGTAACTACTAAACTCTGCTGTTGTAGCACAAAAGCAGCCAAAGACAATATGCAAAGGAGTGATATTGCTATCTTCCAATAAAACTTTATTTACAAAACCAAGTGGTGGGTCTGATTGAGGCCTTGTGTGGTAGGTAGTGTGCTGACCCCTGCTGTATAATATAAAGATTTATATTTCATTGAAGGTTACATTTTTTGCTAACTACATAAAGATATGATGAAAAATTTTAAGATACCAATTTGAAAGTCTGTGAAGGTGTACCTAGTTTTTCAAGCCTTTTACATAAGCAAAGGATTTTGCGGACCAATGACATCGTTGTGAAGAATGAGGAGTAGAAAAGGAGGACCTAGCTAGCTGAAGGGGAAAGAAGGGGTGTTCCAGAGAAAGGAAACAGCATGATCAAAGGCGCAGAGGAGGAAACAGCACGGCGTGTCCCCGCTTTTCTAACAGCTTGGTGTTGTGAGAGCACAAAATGCAAGATGGGTAAAGAGGTGAAGCTGGGCTGGCAAGCTATGGTCAGATGGCAAAGACTTTTCTATGACCCACTAAGGATGTGGACTTTATCCTGTGGGTGGTGAGAACTCATTGAAGAATGTTAAGCAGTAGAGTGACATCATCTGAGGTTATGGGTATGAAAGACCCTTGGAAATGTTGAACTAGAAAGAAGATCATTTAGGAGAGTATTGGTATAATAAAGTTGAGAGTTGCGAGTATCTGAACTATGACAGTGGGACAAGGAACTGTTGCACATAGACTTAAGAAATATATGTCGTGGTGGGCTTTCACCATTGGTTGGTCACTGGGCAGATAAGAGAAGTAGTCAAGGCTTCTATCGGTGCTATGGGAAAAGGTGTTGATAAAGATTGTACTTTGGTGTCAGGTGGATATATTGTCTCCCACTGAAAAAGACTTCAAGAAAGGTGTCATTGAATAATGGTGTTGAGAAAATGAACTCACTTTTTATTTTTTTTTGAGGTGTATTTAGGACATCTACTTGGAGTGGTAAAAATGCAACTGGATATAAGGTCTTAAAGCCATGGAAGTGGCCTTCACTAGAAAGATTTTTAGAGCCATTTTGATATAATTCGTCTTTGAAAACATGAAATTTGACAATTTCTTTACAAAGTGAAAGAACAACTGCTGAGGATGAAGCTTCCAGGAATGTCAATATTAAAAAAGCTGGTGAGAAAATCCATTAAAAGGAAAAAGCAAAGATAGAAAATGGCTCAAAAAAAGCATGTTCTTTTTCAATACAAGTTAAAGAAAGTTTTCAGAATTAAATGTTGATTAGCAGAGTCAAATGCAATAGACAAGTAAAGTAAAAATTGTAAATGTCATTTGTAATTTGGACCTTTTAAAGTGAAATTTCAAAAACCTTGTGAGACCAAGGGTTAGCTTATAATGGGCATCACAAGTGTATGAGAAATGAGAAAACAGAATTTTGTGAAGTTTGAATGAGAAGAGGAAGAGGAGATTAAAGAGCTATTTAGGATAAAATAAAAAAACAGAAACATGAATATGAGTTGAAGATCCTCGGATACAAGAGGTAGTCTAAAGATGGAGAATAAATGGAGCTGAGAAAGCAAGGTCTCCATGAAGGAGGATGGGGGTGGAGAACTTGGCCTGACAGAAGAGAAGTGATGAGGAATGAATGGGGTTGGAAAATGGAAGGAGATCAAATCTAAAACATTCAAAGTTCTAATGGAAATAAGAAAGTACAATCTACAGAGAATGAAGGGAAGTGAGGGAGATTAGATGGGAGGAAACAAAAGTTGATTTAAGGCCTTAAGGAAAGTAGAAACATTTGAAAAGACATTGAGAAAAATAGAGTTAAGTAACACTGTGTCAGACATTGTTAGTGTTTAGCAAATATCCATCTTGTCCTCTACATTCCCTAAGCATTCACGCATCTAGGAGGACTCATGTGAACAGAAATGACATGTCATATCCTGTCCAAGGCAGTTTAGAGTGGGTATATCTATTCCATGCTCTTTCTTTCCAGGCTGTGAAAATCTTAGAGGTATGGCTTCCAAATGGAAGAGCTATAAGTTAGAGAAGGGCTATCAAATGTTATCCTTGTATAATATGAACAGAAAACAAGCCTCGTTGTGTTAAACTGCTGAGATTTTTGGATTTGTTATGGCAGCATAGGCAAGCCTATCATCACTAATGAACCAAAGATAATTGAAAGGTTGCTACGAGGTTTACAGATCAGTATTTGCAGGGCTGGTATACACAGTCCATTGAATTTTAGCTCTCTGTCCATAGGAGTTGAAGGAAGAGTTAGAGTTACTTGTGTCAGCTGTGTTGGGGAAGGGGCAGGGAGGGAGGAAGTGAGGAATGATTATGCAGTGAAGAAATCTGATTGTCTGGGAGGAAAAGTACCAGGGAGTATGCGTCTCTTTCAGTTTGAAAAGTGGGCATATTGGAGCTTTTAGAGTGAGACTGAAGAACGGAAGAACGTAGTCAAAGAGTATAATTTATGATTTTCAAGGTAGAGCATTTCCAAGTAATGGTTAAGTGCATGGCTTTTCCCTAGGGACTGTAGCTGATCTAACTAGAGGTGGAAGTTAGGATAGGCCAGAAATCGTTCAGGGGAATTGTTGCTTGTCTCATCTACATAAATATTGAAACAATATGAACAAATTCAAGTTCTAATTGCTCAAAATTTATCCTTAAGTCACTAAAATAAAATATTCACAAATGTTATTGTTAATGTACTTCCTTGTTTATATTTTCTGTCACATAATGCTTTTACTTGGAGGAAACAGAAATGCCTTATAGACTTTTTCTTGAGGAACACTATCATGGAGCTGGTATTAATAGAAGTGACTGCTATTTATCCAGATGTGCAATTTTCCCATGACAGTTAAATAAACATATATTTTAATACCTAAATTTGACCCTTAATAAATTTGAATAAAAAGGATATATATGGTGAACTTAAAATGTGAATTAAAATTTTCATTTCATTTTCAAGGAAGAGTAGACTTAATTAACTGAATTGTAGTGCTATGTCTGCATAGAATAATTACTTTAAGTACAAAAGAAGTTTTATAATCCATTTGACTTTACCTATCTTATTTTTTCAATTGTCTACTGAATAGTTCATTTTATTACCTGATTTAGACATTATATTTCCCTGAATTTTTAAGTATCATAGCTTGTGATCTTACAAAGTGTTTCTTCTGTATTTTGATGTTCAACCTTAAAATGATGTTTTTAATAGATAAACCCTGGCACTGAGAGATAAAACTTAACGCTCACTCTCAAGGTATGCAAATGACTATTGGAAAAGAAAGAAGGAATGTTAATGAAGTACTTTATAGAATGTATGAAATTTGCTTGATAAATTCAGTTTGAGTTAATCAGTGCCCACAGACCACATGGAAAGAGTTAGGCTAAGAAAGGGCTACAGAAAGAATGTCCTGAGGGAGGAGTCAGAGAGCATGCCACATTGAATCAGAGAGACCTACCTACCTCGCCTTTCCTGCAATCCACCCCAACAAAATGAATTTGCCAACTCTATTAGCTTTCTATTGCTGCTGTAACAAATAACCACAAACTTAGTGGTTTACAACAACACAGATTTATTTTCTTAGGGCAGTTCTCTGACACTCTTCATAATGGGCTAAAGTCAGTGTTGGCAGGGCTATGTTTTTTTTTCTGTAGGCTCTAAGGATGAAATCTGTTTTCTTGCATTTTCTGTCTTCTAGAGGCCACCCACATTTCTTAGCTCATGGTCCCCACCTCCATCTCCAAGCCAACAATATTGGGTTATTTACATATCTGTAACTGTGCTTCCATGTAAAACATGTATTTTATAACTACTTGGTCATGATTAAAAAAATGGAAGCTACTCACTTAGTAATATAAATAATTGCAGAGTGGATTATGTACAAATCATTACATAGCTGATGCTAATACCATGTGCCTCTTGTCTCCACAGACTTGGGAGTTCCTCTCAATGAGCCTGAACCAGACTTTCCCTGGCTGTCCCTTTACCTGGGTGGCTGCCTCAACCTGAAGGGAAGAGTGTCCTGGAAGTGACATCACTTCAGTGCATACAAGGAGGCTTACCTCCAGGAAAGCTGGGAAATGCCTCTTAGGAGCCTGGACCTAATGTATTTTCCAATAATTTTTGGTAATGAGCAGCCCCTCCTTGTATAACAGCCTGCAGAATGGCTCCATGCCCATCACCTCAGCCCTGAGGGCAGCTTCTCAAGTGGCAGAAACCTGCTGGCCTGGGGATGGCAGCTAGTCCTCTTCATCTAGCAGCACCCATACAATCAAATCACCTAAGCTGTGAGGCGGCTGCTGTCCCATATCAGTGAGCTAAACAAAGTTTAGTTACAAAGAAGGACGTCATCTCAGTATTGCTGGAGGTAAGTTCAAATGGGAGTAATAGAGAGTCCTTGAATCTAATTTTTGTTTCTTTGGATCCAATTTTTGTTTCTTTAATCAGGCCTGAGCAACCATCTGCTATGGTGGCTAACTTTATTTCCATGTTTTCATTTGTCAATTTTCAACAAGTACTTGAAGCACCTTAACCTGTATCAGACCCATTGATATAAAGGCAGAGGGGAGAAAATTAGAAATAATTAAAAAAAAAAAGGAACAGGAAAAAGTAGTTCTTCTGTGATATATCTGGAGAAAGTAGACATTCTCCATCCCTTGCCTAATCATTTTCATGAAGTTTTAGGAACTTATTAGGGGAGAAAGGAGTAGTGAAGATAAATGTATTTGACTTGCAAAAACCTCTGGAAAAGGGGTCTTTTCTCAGCAACGTGAGCACTCTGCATGTGCACCACGAGGGGCAAAAGTTGGTCATTCTACCCTTGGTTAGAACAATTTCCTGTCATTCTCCCCCAGTTTAGGGACATAAAATATGCTTCTGTGTCAGATACACTCACCTACTTCTAAACTGGAGAAGAGAAAGAGACAGAGAGAGAGAGAGAGAGAGAGAGAGAGAGAGAGAGAGAGAGAGAGAGAGAGAGCGAGAGCGAGAGCGAAACATGAACCTGTGAGTACAAAAACACGAAGGAGTACTTTTCCTCTCACACTTCCACTTACAAATAATGAAGTTGGTTTTTAATTTTATTTGACTTCTTGGTAGTTAAGAATAGGTGCTATAAAATGACTTTGGGTTTGGTGAGGTGGCTCAGCAGGGAAGTGGGGAGGCAGGGAGTGTTTCACTAAAGCCTGAGAATAAAGAAATGACAATAAAATACACAGAGGCAAAGATGAGGGCAGGAAGGTAAGGGACCAGCTGGTTCTTAAAGTAAAAATTAGTTTGGACGTTTGGGCTGAAAAATTAATTTACAGTGAAGAGCGTGGAATGAAAATAAAATCAGAACAGGGAAAAGAATGTTAAGAACTAAGCAAGAACCACTAATGTTTGATGACCTGTCAACTCTCAAATGAAATGCAGCTGTCCCCTCTCTTAACCCACTTCTGCTTCTGAGCAGGCTCAGGGTTTCCAAAGGGAAAGGAGAGGCTTCAATTACAACTAAGATTACCGAGATCACATTGGATGCATGCATTTTCCACTTTTGTTCTAAAGTCATGCTGACTGCATCTGTGAAGGAAATGAGCCAACTTTGCTCCCTAAATGAAGATTTTTTGGGGAAACCATCTCTAAACACTAGAAAACACTGTATTGTTGTTTTGTAACTTATATAGGCCAAAAATTTTTAAAGGTTATGATGGGAAGCGAATGGACATGTATTCTTTTATATTTTAATAGAAGATATAAATATTAAGAAAGACCAAGAGGAAAATATCTAAAGTTCTCTATGTTCTTTAGGTATTTCTTATTAAAAACTGTGGGTCCTTGTCATGAAGAGTTTGAATTTAAGAGTGACCCTACTTTTGTACACAGAACAAACTCAAATGAGAATTATTTTCTTAACTGTTTAGTGTTGCAATCCAAATACAATCTATTTAGATTACTCTTTACTTTGTAAATGATAGAGCTTCAGATATGATTCCTAAAGTGTAAATATAGCTATATATTGTTCTCTACTATATATATATATATATATATATATATATATATATATATATATATATTTCAATTAAACATAAGGGGGAAATGGAACATTAGTTTTCCTCAAAGACTTTACAAGTCTGGAGTGTGACTATTTTCCAACTTTGTAATTACCTGTTTATCTATGTATCTAACTAACGGTCTGTCTCCTGATTAATATCTGAAATTATACAGTGTTCTTCTTTGCCACATTTCTAATTACAAAATCACATTTTAAAGCTCTTTAGACTAGGGATTCTGGTTCCCCTTCTGCGATGCAGTGCTAGTATGAGAAACTGCCATTTTTATCAGAACTTTAAACTGTATCATTTGAAAATCCACCAAGAGCAGAAATCTAATTAGCCAGACCGCCTGTCGCTGGAGCTGCTGGAAGCCCCCGAGCCGCTAAGCAGCAAGGGGCTGAGTGAAAGGAGTGCGGGATCAGGGCACAGCTGGGAAAGGTTAGCTCTGTCCACCGCCGCCTCAGAGTGCGCAAGCCCCTGACGAAGAGAGGTTGATGGAAGCATATCATGGAGCTTTCTCGGGGCCACAGGGTCGCGTCTGGGGGACACATCATGGAGCATCTGTGGCAGCATCGCGTGTCCATTCCATATTAAATAAGCAACTCTAATTTCTCCTCACTTTTTCTGTTTGGGAAGATAAATAATGGAATGGTTTTGCATTTTGCTAAAATATTAGAGGACGAGGTGTTTGAAACATATTTATATGTACTTTATTCACATAGTTAGCACACAGATTCATCACACAGAGGCCAAGGAAACAAGCAGTCAGGGTGCTTTTTCTTTAGGTTAAAATATTAGGGCTCAGAAGGCGTAAAGGAAGGGGAAAAAATCATAGAAAATAAAAGGACTTGGATTTTTTTTCCCCTGAGGTCTTTTATTTCCTCTGAAATGTGTGTGTAAAACATATGTGCATATTTATATGAAATGCTCATGTGTATATGTATACTTAATTTATATATAAATAGATTTAATATGTTATATGTACACATTTATGTGTGTATGTATGCATATATTTTTTAATGGAAAAGTTTGGTGTCTTCCTTTAATCGATGAGCTTCCATCCTTGTTTCCTATTTGGCAATAGTTCCCTACTATGTGTCATCTCATTGAAAGTCAATGCTCTGCCTCCTGCCAACACCAGAAAGCCAAGAATTTCTCTTGCTCTGCCCTGGCAGGCAGTGCACATGCATGTTACTTTGCCACAGCTAAACAGATGGCCCAGACCAGGCCTTGTCCCTTGAATGAATGTCACAAAGATTGAGGAAGAATTATGCTTTCAAGGATGCAGTAGAGACCATGTTCTAGAGCCTCAGAAAGTCATCCCCCTGTTTTTGCTACAAGATAATTGTTGTGTTTCTTGCGTTTTGCCTTTAAGCAGCTCCCCTAGTGCCAAGCCTGGTTTCCAGACTCCCCACTCATTCTGTGGCCCTACATATCTTTTTAATAACTCTTAATTGATGCTTAATTAAGCAAGTCAGAATTGGTTTCTGTTTTTTTTTAAACCAATTGCACTTAGATGGTGCTAATGCTGAGATAGAGTCAATCTCAATCTTGCCATCTACGATCTTCTCTGCTCAAAATAAATGTTTAAGACCATCAAATTGGTAGTTTATATCAAATGAGCTACTGCTCAGAATAACAATCATATCTGTACCCCTAAACAAATTATCCAAACACAAAAAGAAAGCAAGACAAGGCCTGAGGTTTTGAAATTAGGAGGAAATTGAAACTTGACTCTCCTTATATCTGGAAACTTGAAATCTACTATAAATTTGTCTTTTATAACAGTCACTATTGTAAATGTTCTTGATAAAAAATGTTAAATGATATTGTAGTAATATGAATATACGTTTATAAATAATGTAAAAAAAAAAGCTAACTTACTATATTTCACCTATAAGGTCATTCCAACTACTTTTGAAATCGTGTGGCATATGCAGATTGAAACATAAAGTATTCTGGGCCGGCTGAGTAGCGCATTGGTTAAGAGCTGGCTTGGGATGCCAGAGGGCCCTGGTACAGATCCCACATATGAGGGCCAGTGACACTGCCCTCTACAGCTAATATGGTGAACAACAGCTCAACCTGGAGCTGGGCTGCTGTGAGTCACCGGAGACGGCAGGTGGGTTGTCATGGGCTACCGTGTGTAGCCAGCAGCCAGCGTGAGCGGCCATCCAGAAGCTGGCGACTGATCTGCTGCCTTGCCCAGGAAGAATGCAATGATGGTGCCAAATTGGGCCAGTGAGACGACGTCCTACACAACTAGACTGAAGAACAAGACAACAGCAACTTGTCTGTCCCCCTTCCCCCAATTCCCCAGTGCTGTTCCCTTCCCCCAATTCCCCAATTTAAAAAAAAATCTTAAAAAAAAAGAAACATGAAGTATTCCATCTGAAGTAGCTACTAAAACCACTAAAAATCATAGTATCTCCCATACAATGGGTAGATTTACTCTAACACTAGGAATCCTTCTATATTTTAAGTTATCATGAGATACAAAGAGGCATTTTCTAGAAATTTTAAGAATGGCCTTTTCATTTAAAAAATATGTTTTGCAAAAATTCAATTTACTATATAGTAGGAATTTTAATTTTTTTTGGTATATAATTGAGGAAGAACACAATAAAAGTTAAAGTCACTATAGCCAAAGTTCTTGGTCAAGAATTCTGTATGATGAGACTAAAATAATGTTATTAAAAGGTATGGCCAGGGCCGGCCAAGTGGCGCGATGGTTAAGAACTCGCTTGGGATGCCAGAAGGCCCCGGTTCGGATCCCACATATGAGGGCCAGTGACACTGCCCTCTACAGCTAAGATGCTGAACAACAGCTCAACCTGGAGCTGGGCTGCCTAGAGTCGCCGGCGACAGCGTAGGCTGCAGCCCCTTTGGCAGTGGGTTGCCATGGGCTACCGTGTGTAGCCAGCAGCCAGCGTGAGCGGCCAGCAGCCGCAGTGAGCGGCCGTCCAGAAGCCAGCGACTGATCTGCCTCCCCCGGGAAGAGCGCAATGACGGTGCCAACTTGGGCCAGTGAAGCAACATCCCCCACAACTAGATTGAAGAACAAAAATGACAGCAACTTGTCTGTTCCCCTTCCCCCAATTCCCCAGCACTGTTCCCATCCCCCCAATTCCCCAATAAAAATCTTTAAAAAAAAAAAAAGGTATGGCCAAATTAACAGAATCATGAAACTGTTTACAGTGCAGAGCTATGAACAAACATGTGTATGCACAGCTAAGCTCTTAACAGGCTTATTTGAAAAAAGATGATGAAAATCTAAGATGATAATAAAGTAAAAGCTGCTTTTCTATAAAGTCTGAAACTACTTTGAAATTAAAAATAAGACTGTCTTGTTTTCCTAAAAAACATTCTTTGGCTAAGCCTCCTTAGGAGGTAGAATATGAAAATGCAGTGCCATCTCTGAAGGAAAGTCTTAATGAAACATATAAAATGCCAGGATTGTCAAGTAGATTTAACAAATACGTGGGGAACTGGAAACAGAAATTTGTAATAATAACACTATCTCTTTTTATGCTTCTAAAAGTTTTAAAAGAAAATGGAAATACTATAGAATTATGTAAACTTTCAACTGTGTGAAATTCTACAGAGAATATCAAACAATGGGCTTTACTAAGGAAAAAAGTATAAGCAACACAAAAGCAAAAAGGAGACACTAATGCATAAACAATGACATATTACTGTAATTTTATCTGCTGTGATTGACTAATTTATTTCAGATACCATGAATTTGCACACTTTCTAAAAAATGTATAACAAAGTTTTAAATGATGTAAAAGAGATATTGTGATTTTAAAAAGCACATGAAACCCATAATGCCCCAAAATATAGCAATCTCCACTTTTTGAAGCACACATCATCTCTCCTTATTATCACCATCTACAAACTTCCTGGCTACTAAGTGTTTACTACTTCAAAGAGCTGCAATCTGTTCTACTGGCTTTTCCCAAACCCCTTGATTACATATCACAACCTATACCAGCACCCAAGGAGAGGAATTTTGATGGAGAAAATGACAGTCAGGACCACTCATTTTCCTTTAAAATCAGGATCATGAAATTTCAAGTGGATATTTATTCATGTCAATAACCCTACCGTACTTTCCAATTAAAGTTATTTTGTTACCCTCTGCTATGCTTATTTCACATCTTTCCTTACTCCTATATTGAGCATAGAGGTTATGATCGCAGGTTCTATGTGCTAGCAAAGATGTAAAACAATTGTGTTTCTCATACTTTGCAGGTGGAAGTGTAATTAATTCAAAATTGTTTGGTTGTATCTACTCAAGTAATCCACTTCTAGGCACGTTCCCAAGGGGGAAAATACATATATACCAAAACACACATGCAAGAACAATCATAGCAGTTTTATTCAAAATAGCCAGAAACTGAAAGCAACCCTAATGTCTATCAATAGCAAAGTATAAAAAAAAAAAGTGGAATATTTACACAATGGAATTTCACACAGCAATGGAAAAGAACAATGGTTGATGCATCCACCAATACGGACAGAAGCCAGATGCAGAAGAGTATACATCCTTCCAGTCCATGTATACAAAGTTCCAAGTTCAGGATAAATTATGAATTGTAATAGAAGTCAGAGGGGTGATAGAAGTCTAAATGAGTGGGTGCTGACTGGGAAGAGGCATATGAGTAGTGGCATGTGTTTCTATTTCTCTATCTGAATGGTGGTTACACGGACATGGGCTTGTCTGAAAATTCATTGAGCTGTACTTGGGAATGGCACATATTTGTGTTGTGCTTTATGTATTTTTTTAACCTTTTTAAAATTTGGAAACATGTATAGACTCATAGAATGTTGTAAAAAATGTATAGATTTATAGAATGTTAAAAATGTACAGGGAAATCGTGTGCATCCTTCCCCCGGATGTAAAGTCTCCCAAATTTAACATCTCATACAACTATATATTAGAATATCAAAAGGAAGATATAGAGATTAATACAATTGATAGAGCTTATTTAGATATACGGGCTACCCATACCCTCTTTTGTGTACATAGATCAATGAAATTTTATTAATGTGTAGCCTTGCATAACTATCAGCAAAATCAAAATACTCACTTTTATATCCCCACGTTACCTTGTAGTAGTACATGATAGCCACACAACCTCTCTTTCCTCCCTGTCCCTAAACCCTGGCAGACAGTTATCTGTTCTCCATTTTTCTAATTATGTCCTTTCACAATTGTAACATCATGGAGTCATGCAGCATATATCCTTTTGAGATTGGCCTTTTTTCTCAGCATGATTCCTTGAGGTTCATCCAAGTTGTTGTATATAGCAATAGTTTGTTCCTTTTTATTGCTGAATAATATTCCGTGGTGTGAATGTACCACAGTTTGTTTAACCATTCACCCATTGGAAGACAACTGGGTAGTTTTCAGTTTGGGGATATTATGAATAAAGTTGCTATAAACATTCATGTACAGGTGCCTGCATGAAAATAAGTATTTCTCCAAGCTAAATGCCCAAGAGTGCAGTTTCTGAGTTTCACAGTAAATCCATTATTAGTTTTGAAAGAAACTAACAAACTACTTCCCAAAGTACCTGTACTATTTTAAATTCCCATTAGCAATGTATGATGATTTAATTTCTCTACATACTCACCAGCATTTGGTGTTATCACAATTTTTTTCTTTTATTTTACCTATTCTGATCGGTGTGATATCTTATAATTTTAATGTGTATTTTTCTAAAGGTTAATGATGTTGAACATATTTTTATGTGTTTCTTTGTTATCTGTATACCTTCTTTGTTGATACTTTATGTATTTTGTACCTCAAAAAAAATTCCCCTTAAGAAAAGATTTCAGGCTCTGGAGGCGGACTCTCTTAGTATTCATAGTAGCTCTGCCGCTTACCAGCTGTGTAACCTTAGGCAAGTTTTTATCTATATGTCTAATAGAGGTGCTGTGGGTGTTTAATATATTTAAAGTATTTAACACACTGCCTAGTAGACTGTCAGGACAAAGAATATGTCAACAAAAACAAAACTTTCCAAAATTCCCTTCCATTTGTCTTCTCATTCTTAGCTTCTAGCTCAGCTTCTACAAAGGATTATGATACCACTCTAAGTGTATTAGATACAGTAACCATTAAATCCTCACAACAACCTCATAAGGCAGAGATGCAATTTACAGAGTAAGAAATTAAGCCACAGAGAGGTCCAGTAACTTGCATCAGATGAGAGAGGTGTCAGAGGCCAGGCTAAGGAAACAGACCTGGGCAGTGGGACTGAGAGCCGTGCTCTAGACTAAGCAATCAAATGGAGTGGTTTTGTTTTACAATTACAAATCTACCTTCTGTATCTGTACTCGTTTGCTCTGTATTTCCTTTTTCACAATAAAATAAATTCCTTGCATTCATCTAAGGTCAATCTCTACAGTTATGCTTGGAGCCAATCTCTGTTACTCATTCAAGGATTTTACTTCTGTGGTCATCCCGCTGCTCATCTATATTCCCAATTTCTCTCTCACACATGCATTACTATCACTGATGTAGCAACATGCCTCACTTAATATCAGCTCTCTTCTACACTTCAGGTTTTCCTCTATAGTTACCACCCATTTATCTCTTCATAGCAAAGTTCCTTAAATGAGACATTTATATTTCTGAGGTCCACTTGTTCATGTCTTTACTTTTAAGGAACTCTAGGCTTTTCCTCACTATTCACAAGAGTTCTGAGAAGGGCTCTTAACATGTTATCAAAGCCACAACAGTCTTTATTTATTTATTTATTTATTTATTTATTTTTAGCTGAGCCATCCTGCCACCTGTTGGCAGTTCAGTGGCAGCTCAGCTTGGGCTGGGACTTGAACTACTGTTGCTCAGAGCTCACACTCTTGAGCATGTTCTTAACCAACTGAGCCACTTGGCTGGCCCTAAAGCCACAACAGCCTTTACCTTTCCCAAGCATTTATACTACTGACTCCATTGCCTTTCTCAAAACAGCATTTCCTTTAACATTCTATTACAACAAAGTTGCCTAATTCTCTGTACCATCATGGCTACTGCGTTTCAATCTCTACTTTGGCTCCTTCACCCTGCCCCAACCTGTAGGGACCCGGAGGTCTGCAGTAAGGGTTAAGCCTGAGAGCTGGCAGGCTGACAGGCTCTCAGGCCCAGGTGAGCAGTGTGGGAAGGTTGGTAGCTGAGGAGAAAACAGCCAAGGGCCTTGAAAGCTACAGAGTGGAAGGCCATCCTGGTAATAGTTTCTGCTTGCTATACTTTGTTTTGTCTCGCTTTGGAAAGATTGTTTCCAAGGAATTTGTTCCCTGAGAGGAGTGGGCTACTCCCTCAAGGTCCCAAAAAACCCTACCTTAAAAAAGTTACGTTTGCTATACAAGCTGTATACAAATAATAAACAAGGCCACTCTCTGCCATCAGCATTGGGTGGGCCTCCTGCCCCCAGCTTTCATCTCTAGTCTCTTTCTTTTCCAGTCTCCCACCCAGTCCTCTCAGGTACCCTCTCGGTGGGTTCCTGGCTGACAAGTCAGGAATACTCGGTTGGTGCGCGGTCGCATCACCAACCTCTGAAAGGAAGCGTGGCTCATGTCTCAGTTATTCTCTTTCTTCTCTCTTCAGAACTTGCCCTTTTCCTAGATGGGTTTATACAGACCTATGGCTTCAAATATACTTACATACTGATGACTTTTAAATTTGTATCTTCACTATAATTCCTACACTGAGATCATGAGTTGTATGTCCAACTGCCTACATGACATCTTTACCCAAATATCAAATTGGCATCTCAATTTTGAAATTATTTTTCAAACTCAATCACTTGATTACCACATGCTGTGTGCACCAAACCTACTCCCCGCTAGTCATCCTAATTTTAGGTAACGATGCTGAGCCCCAAACTTACAAGTTATATTTTATTCTCCCTTTCACTCCAGTTATACCAGTATCTACTGGCTACTTTCTAAATAAAAAGATACTGAATCAAACTGCATATTGTCACCTCCACTGCTACCATGCTAATCCTTGATATTCTGCATCTTCTATTCTTACTTTTATTCTTGCCTCTCCATGAAGCAGCATGAATGAAATCAGAGTATACATCGGCTTTTATTATATACTTGTTTAAAAGTCTCCAGTGGATTCCCATTGCATTTTAACCAAAGTCAACACATTTATCAAAATACTTGTTATTATTGAAAAAGCCTTATGTGAGCTGACCCATACCCACCTCTCTGAATTTAACTTCTTTATTTTCCTCATTATTCACAACTTTCTAGCCCCAGTGACCTTCTCAATGTTTCTTAAACACATCTAACTTTTTCTGGTTGGTGTCCTCTTGTATCGGATATTTTCAAGTTTCTGTTTAAATTTCTACTCTTCAAAGATGCTTTTCCTGACTACTATAGTCAAAGTAATGGTCTATCACTTCTTATTACTCTGTATGTTTATAGTCTCTTCATAGCACTTACTACCTAAAGGCAAATTATAGTTATATTTTGCTTACTTGCTTTTATATTGTCTGTTTCACCACACCTATCTCACCCTCTCCCCTACAGAAAGTGATTTTCAAAGTTTTGCAAGGACTTTGTTCATGACTCCATTCCCAATATCCATAATTTGCCTGGAATTTAAAAATACCTTTTATTCGCAAATGATTAGGAGTTGTCACTGATAGGTTAATTATTTAAGTCTCTTAAGATGCAAAGCATACATATGATATATATATGTATAGATATATAGATATACCATGAAAATGTAAAATATGTACATCCATTCATGTTCTTTTAATGCATAGACCAGTGTTTGGGTGTAGATCCAATAACTGGAGTTCCCAGAGTCTTTGTGTGGAAGTTACACCCATAAAGCACCATCTGTGATGACTGGACTACTAAGGATGAGCAAGCTATTAAAGACACTTGTGAAGCCCTCTGGATGCAGAGTCATGTAAGCATTTTCTGGTATTTTCTTCTATAGTTTATAATAGTCTGAGTGAAGCTAATTTAGCATTTATTTCTTTAGCAACTCACCTTAATGTTACTAATATTTCCAAAGCTTCCACTGAAATTTTGTAGAAATAACAATTTTGTTCCATTTGTCACTCATTTCTCATTGTTTTACTGTGATATTAATTAGCTTATTGTGACATTAATTAAATACATAATTGAAATAATAAGTACAGTTGCCATAAACAGATTTGGGCAGAATTCAAGTGCTACTTGTTAACCCACTGCAATGAGAAGGCTGTGCTAAGACTGCCTTTCCCAGCTCTTTAACCTGCAGTTACATAACCTGAGAATAGTCCACAGCTTCTTTGTCAATAAACAAAATTAATAAAATCTTATTAAATTTATAATTTTTAAAATTAAATTTCACATTACAGTCACAAGAAAAAGAGTGAAGACATATATTTGGCCATCACTAAATAGGCTTATTTATATGAATTTGTGAAAAATAAGTTTTTTCAGAATAATAGCTCAGTTTCTTTTGAAACTATTGCAAACATTATTTAATTAGTTTCTTCTATTTTTTCAGAACCTCAGAAGATATAGGCAGCTTTAAATTCAGTTGAAAGTCAAGACTGACAGGCAAAATATTAACAAATGCACCTGGAAGAATCATCAAATTTTTCTGCAAGTCCTACATAGCTGTCTTCTACAATCTGCATGTTTTATAGTACATGATGAACTAATGATGCAACTAAACATTTGCAATAATTATTTTTCAAAAAGTTACTGTTTATTCATAATTTAGTCTTATGATATGACTAATTTTCTGATAAATCAGTGAAAATTAAAATATTGCCCATTTGTGCCATATAGAGAAATTCTGCCAATCAGCCTACAGTAACACAACAGATTTCCCTACTCAAATATTAGATAAGAGATCAATACAAGAGTATTATTGTATATACTGTGTAAAACTCAATACATAGTTTTTTTCAGATTTATGTATTATGAATTATTTCATTTGGAACCCTAATTATTACTCAGAAAAAGTTAGTTATGAACAGATTTTTCCCAGAAGTCATTTTACTCACAGTGGTAAGATTAAAGACGAAACCTTAAGGAATTGTGGGAAAGGTTCATTTAGATACATTTTATACAGTTAAATACAGTTAATGAGGTTTAAACATGCAGCACCATTTTTAAATTTCAAAAAAGTACACTTTTGTGTAAATACCAGAATTTTTTTTGTGGGGTGGTGATGATTGGAGTATATAATGGAGTTTCCAACCATTTGGAACATATTAACTTTAATCTGTAGCAGACTGTTATGGTATTTGCAACCCTATATTTTAAATCATCTCATTACAAATTAATGAAATACATACCTCATTAAAGAAATATAAAATGTGAACTGTCTTGTTTATACCAAGCTAAAGAGTGGTCAACTCTTAAGACTCAAAGTGTTCTTGAAATCTTTGTGTTTTTGATATATAACTCATGACAATTTTAAAAAAATTTCTATAAAAGTTACTTAAAGTTAAAAAAATTAAATAATTGATTTTGTTTAATTTCTTGCCAGGTGGGGAAATACAAAGAGAACATATATTTAAAAGCCAATTAATTATGGTGTGTCAATGCAACATAGTTTGGAAAAGGAAGACACATGCTGTGATTTTAATGCATATCCCAGAAGTATCTAAACTCCCTGAACAGCTTGTAACTCAACAGGCTCATGCTTAAATCTTTAGTACATGAATCTTTGTCTTGAAAGCACATTTTAAATTATATTCTGATAAAGTTATCTGATCAAGCCTTTAATTGATAAACCAAATATAATTATGTCTTCAGAGAATTAATGTCAGCAAATAATGTCTGAGACCTCAAGCTAGGCATCCTAAAGTTTTGTCACAATGAGACCATAGCAACATAATAGAGAGTTATAATGATTCCCTTTGGGCTAACAATATGAATTAATTTTAAAATGGAAATTTGAAACATTTAAAACTGGAAAGATATTCATGAGCTAGTTCAATCTCTGAATTTTGAAAAAAAAAAGTAAGTACAGACAGCTTAAGAAATATTCACACGATCAAAAAATTAGCTAAGGATAGTTTCCTGAGTCCTGGTTACATAACTTTTACCACCCAAATGATTAGACAATGCATTGAGGGGGGGGAGCGATAATAATCAAAACAGCATGGGATTGGCAAAAAAAACCAGACACACAGACCAAGAGAATGGAATTCAAAACCCGGAAATAAACCCACATATATATGTTTGGGAAGATAATTTTCAAGAAAGGAGTCAAAACCATACAATGGAGAAGAGAAAACTCTTGAATAAATGGTACTGGGAAAACTGGAAAGCCATGTGCACAAGAATGAAACTAGACTGTTTTCTGTCACCAAAATTAACTCAAAATGGATCAAAGACCTCAACATAAGACCTGAAACAATAAACTGCATAAAAGAAGACATAGGCGCTAAACTTATGGACCTTGGATTCAAAGGGGATTTTATGAATTTGACCTCAAAGACAGGGAAGTAAAAGCTAAAATAAATGAATGGGACTATATCAAACTAAAAAACTTCTGCACAGCCAAAAACAAAAACAAAAACAAAACCCAAAAACAAAAACCATCAACAAAACAAAGTGGCAACCAACCGAATGGGAGAAGATATTTGCAAACAATGCCTCCAATAAGGGGCTAATATCCGAAATATATAAAGAACTGGTACAACTCAACAACAAATAACAAAAAAATCCAATTAAAAACTGGGCAGAGGAACTGCACAGAGGTGATAACTTATTGTGGTTTTTATTTTCATTTCTCTGATGGTTAGTTATGTTGAGCATCTTTTCATATGTCTATTGACCATCTCTATGTCCTCTTTGGAGAAATGTCAATTCTGGTCCTCTGCCCATTTTTTTAAATTGGGTTGTTTGGGTTTTTTTTGTTGTTGAATTGTATGAGTTCTTTATATACTTTGGATATTAGCCCCTTATCTGAGACGTTGTTTGCAAGTATCTTCTGCCATTCGGTTGGTTGCTTCTTTATTTTGTTAATGGTTTCTTTTGCTGTGCAGAAGCTTTTTAGTTTGATGTAGTCCCATTTATTTATTTTAGCTTTTACTTCCCTTGTCTTTGAGGTCAAATTCATAAAATCCTCTTTGAAGACAAGGTCCAGAAGTTTAATACCTATGTTTTCTTCTGTGAAGCCTATTGTTTCAGGTTCTATGCTTAGGTCTTTGATCCATTTTGATTTAATTTTGGTGCATCGTGACAGATAGCAATCTAGTTTCATTCCTTTGTATGTAGCTTTCCAATTCTCCCAGCACCATTTATTGAAGAGGATTTTTTTCTCCTTTGTATGTTTTTGGTTCCTTTGTCAAAAATTATCTGGTAGAATGGCTATCATCAAGAAGACAATTAATGACAAGTGTTGGAAAGGCTGTGGAGGAAAAGGAACCCTCATACACTGTTGGTGGGAATGCATATTGGTGCAGCTGCCATGGAAGGCAGTGTGGAGGTTCCTCAAAAAATTAAGAATAGAATTACCATATGACCCAGCAATCCCTCTTCTGGGTATCTACCCAAAAAATCTGAAAACACTTATCTATAAAGATATATGTGCTCCAATGTTCATTGCAGCTTTATTTATAGTGGCCAAGACATGGAAACAACCAATGTGTCCTTCGATAGATGATTGGATACAGAAGATGTGGTATGTATACACAATGGAATACTCCTCTGTCATAAGAAAAGACAAAATAGTGCATTCTTGACAACACGGGTGGATCTTGAGATTATTATGCTAAGTGAAATAAATCAGACAGAAAAAGTGAAGAACCATATGACTTCATTCATATGTGGAATTAAAAACTGAAAGCAACAAAGGAACAAGAGGAAGAAACAAAGAAACAAAAACTCATAGACACAGACAACAGTTTAGTGGTTACCAAACGTAAGGGGGGAGGAGGTATAGAAGTGGCTAAAGAGGGTAAAATATATGGTGATAAAAAGAGAATTGACTCTAGGTGGTGAACACACAATGTGATATATGGATGATGTATTAATAGAAATGCACACTTGAAACTATGTGATTTTACTAACCATTGTCATCCCAATAAATTTACTTTAAAACATCTAAAAAAACAAAACAAAACAAGATATTCTTCAAACCTGTCACAAACTTTTCATGGGGCCCTTAACCTGTAAAATTCATTGCCCAGAACACCTAGGCCTGCATAAATGCTTCATCATTTATAGCATTCAGTAATTGATCAGCATATACAAAAGAAAGACAGCATAGAATAAAAGGCTGAATGTGCCTGGGTGTGTCCAAGCTTCTTGCACTGCTTATTTTTGTTTTTACAAAGTCAAGCAGCAAGCTACATGGCTACAGGAGTGGGTGATGGAGAAGTTGATTTTTAAATCACATTGTCATAGTCAGATACTTCCTAAGCTATTCCCTTCTTGTTTTATGAACACTTTTCAAAAGTTTTACACAACTCTGATCAATCTGAACTTCATGTTATGTTGAATTGAAATATTTAAAAATTTTAAGAAGTCAAATGATATATTGGGTTGTCGGAAAAGTCATGACATATTTTTCAATGTTTTTCCTTGCAAAAATACGTCATGACTTTTCCAACAGCCCAATAGATACAATTGAAAATCTCTATATATCCCTCTTCAATGAAATTCTTCAATTTCCCATCTCTAGATGTAACCATAATAATGAATTTAGTGTTTATCATTCCCATGAATGTGTTTTTCTTATATTTTTACTACAAATATATGTAATAAATACATAATTTTATGTCTAACATAAAATACATAATATTGGTATAATGTTTATATAGTACTTTGAACTGCTATATTTAATCGGCCTATATTGTTTAGTTTTATGATTGTAGGTAAATTTTCTAGCTCATTTTTCAATGACAATGAAAATGCTACAATTCATTTGTTTATTCTGTAACTAGATATTTGGAATTTTTCTGATTTTGCTATTACAAATAATGCTGAAAGAAAATGTGTGTATATTTTGCTAGATATATGTGTAATAGTTTCTATAGGGTGTGAGCCAAGAAATGGAATGTCTGGACTTTAAGATATACAAATCTTTATAGTTACAGGATATTGTCAAGTATCTCTCCAAAGTGGTCATACAAATTTATCCTCTCACCATGAGTATATTAAAATCATTTGCCAACAGAGTTTTGTCATATACATTTTTTAATTTTGATGAGTATGATGTACATAATTTTTGCTTTAACTTGCATTTCTATGATTGCTGGAAATCAATTTTTTACATGTTTATTGGACATGTAGGTTTCTTCTTTTGTAAACTGCTCACATATTTATTTGATTTTCATTCCATTCTTTGTCTTTTTCTTATTTGTAAATGTCTTTATATTATGTGGTCTTAATTTTTTGTGGGATACATACAAATATATGAGATATATATCTCCAATTTCTCCATCCTGTGTGTTTATGCTACAGTAGGTTAAGCAGAAGATTTAAAATTTAATATATTTCTACTTGCCTTTTGATTTATGCTTTTTATATTTTGTTTAAGGAAATTTTCCTTCCCTAAGGTCATTGCTATATGCTTTTATATTTGTTTATAAAACTTGTAATGGTTTGCATTTGGTCTCTGATCCATCTGAAAATAATTGTGTATATATTTATTAAATAAATCATTCTCTTCCATTAATCTAGAAGTCCACCACTGAGATATGTCTTTTCTATATGTGTATCTGTTTCTTTCAGGACTCTGCTACATTGCTTTATTTGCTGTGCTCTATAATATTTTTAATAAGTGCCTTAATTAAGAGAGGTTAACAATAAATGTTGATATTTTGAAGGAGTAATACCTCCCAATACACACTTTCCTCTTCTTTTTCAAAGTGACATGTCTACTCTTGATATTTGCTCTTCCCTATGAAGTTTAAAACGACCTTTTCAAGTTATGCAACATGTAGCTAGCAAGCTTTCATAGCAGTTTCTCCCTTAGCAATGTTTTTTTTTACGACTGTAACTTATTTTAAGTGCTCAATGCTAATGTATACAACTTTATCCAGTTTGACATATGTATACATCTGTGCACCCTTTACCATAATCAAGATAAACATTTTTATCAATCTAAAAGTTTCATTGTGCCAATTCGCATCCCATCCCAACTTCCATCCCTGTCCCAGGAAATCACTGATCTGCTTTCTATCACTAGATATTAGTTTGTGTTTTCTAGAATTTTATATAAAATAAGTCATATAGTACATACAATTTTTTTGCATAGCTTTTTATTCCATGTAATGATTTTGTGTGTATCAATAGTATATTCCTTTTATATTTCTGAGTAGTATTTCACTGTACATATATATCACAATTTGTTTATATATTCACTTGTTGAAGGATATTTGGCTTATTTCCAATTGAGGCCATTAAACATAAATCTTCTATGAACATTTTTATGTACAGCCTTTATGTGAGCATATGCTTAATTGCTCTTGGGTAAATACCTAAGAGTGGAATACCTGGGTCATATAATAGTGTTGGTTTAACTTTTTATGAAAATGCCAAACTATTTTCCACAGCAGTTATACTATTTCACATTCTCACTAGCAGTGTATGAGAATTCCAGTTTCTCCATATCTTTGCAAATGCTTAGTATGGCCAGGACTAACTTCTTGTGTTATTTTTCAGCTTAGTTGTATTAAATCAAACAAGAAATTCATGTAAGAAGCAGCAAAAAGTTAGGAATTCCCAGAGGACAATTTTCCTTGCCTAACTGGAGAGAAAGTCTTCTTTATTATCTACTTAAACAGGTATGTGGACATTTTTATCTACCCGTCATTGATGATACAGCATTGCAAAGGTCCCCACTTTAGGTGAAGGCCCCTTTTCTAAATCCTTAGCTTTCATGGGCCAAAGGCCTGATCTCCTAGGCCTGTATGGGTTACTAGATTATGGAGGCAGGCAAATCAATCATGCTTCTCATCCCATATCTCAACTGATTCCCAATATTCATTCCCACTTCCAATTACTTTAGTCTCTTGGAGTATGTCTCTCTCTTTGATTTTGCTCTGAGAGAAACTGAACCTGACTCATTTATTAAAATTCATTTATTCATATTTACTATTTTGGTTAGTTCTACAGCAAATAAAATGTTTAGCCAATTAAATATATTCTCCTACATTTGATTTGATATAAGCCTAACAATTAATTTAAATTAGAAAAGTAAAATGAGATAAAAGCTTTGTAGCACCACTATGCAGAATAGCCAAGAGGTGGAAGCATCCAAATGTCCAACAGATGAATAAAATGTAATAATGTAATATATATATATATATATATACATACAAACACATACATATTATATATATATATATATATATATATATATATATATATATATTAAATATATATAATATTTAGCCTTAAAAAGGAAGGAAATCCTGTCACATGCTACAATATGGATGAAACTTCAGGACATTATGCTAAGTGAAATAAGCCAGTCACAAAAAAAACAAAAAACAAACAACTTTATGATTCCACTTACATGAGGTGTCTAAAATAATCAAATTCATGGAAAAAGAAAGTAGAATGCAATTACTGGGGTCTGGGGGAAAAGGGAATGGGGAAGTATTGTTTAATGGGTATAGAGTTCCAAACCTGCAAGATGAGAATGAGAAAGTTCTGGAGATCTGTTTCACAACAATGTGATTATACTTAACACTACTGAGCTGTACACTTAAAAATGGTTAAGACTGTGTTGTTATGTCTTTTGACCACAATAAAAATAAATAAAACCTCTGGATAGTTTTCATTTCTATCAACTTAAAGAAATTATCTTCCTATTGCTTCTGAAATAGGACTATTACTAACTTTTCCCACAAATATTGGTATGCATTTTTAGTGAAGCTTTTGAGCAATACCAACAATAGCTCCACTGTGATGGATTTCTGAATACTGAATGAAGCTTAGAGAATTTTAAGAGATTTGGACTCACTGTAACCTCTGCTCACTAAAGTTCAGATTCCATTGCTCTAAGGGCAGACGAGTTTCCTACTTACCAGATGTCAGTGAAGCAGGAACTTTTTTCATGTCTTAGCTGAAAGGCAATGCCCTCTACATTTTTTTTTAATTAGTAATAAAGCTCAAAAGAAATTACTCTCCGTGAACTATGACAGTTTATTTTTATGGGACAACTGCATATATTCAAACCTGATTATTTTGAAACTTATCTTAAAAAGGTAGTTACCTTAGTTCACAATCCTCCTGAAAAATGTGAAAACAAACTAAAGCAGGTTCCGCTTTAATTATTTATTTTAAAACAGTAGGAATACAAACAGATTTATCAGAAATATGTACAGACTTAAAATATGTATATTATTTCAGAAACATTATGTGCACTACTGACTAGGTGGTCCTTGATATGCAATTGATTTTTTCAGGTGGTCATTGTGAAGGCAGTTATTTAACCTTCTCTGTTAACTTCTAATTAGGAAATGTAGATGTTTTTTGAAGGAGAAAGAGGAATCCGTTAAAAACCTTTTCAGTAACTTTACTCCTTTGACGCAATCACTTCATAGAGCACCTCTTCTGAATAGTTTCTTTTATAAATCTGAATTTGTATTTTTGAGTTCCTATTGAAGTCCACTCAACAGGAGAGTTTTGAGTTAAACTTTTCAGGAGAGAGAAAAAATATTCTTGTTAGTAAAAGCCTTTCTATAAACAACTTTTAGGAATCTGGTACAGGCTGTTAGAGTTTCAGACTATATAGCTTTTCTTCTTGAGAACTTTTAAGAGTAGTTTTAACTCTTTTCAGAAACAGTGAGGTCAAGGCAGTGAAATACAGTTTCCACACTACCTCCCTTGGACTTTTAGTTTATTTTCACGATTGCGACTAATACTTACACTTTACAATAATTCTCTGTCATTATTTTAAGAGGTTTTCTGTTCTCTGAGGTTTTAGAAGCCAAATGGCTAGAAGTTTTGGAAGTGTAAGATTTGTATTTATTTATACAAATCATTTAGAATTATTTTTAAAAAACATTATTTCCTAAGGCTCTGGGAATAAATGAAAATATAAACTTTAAAAATCATATTCCTTATAATCATCCAAAAACTTTTAATAGAGTTGTAGATTATTTTCTCTGCAGTTAGTTTACCCACACTGTAGATGGTAGAGTGGTTCCAACTTTAGCTTGGGGTCAATTTGATGGACTATCTCCTGCCTTCCTAGGTTGGAGAGTAGGTCTAGCATTTAAGTTGACCTTATTTGATACTAAATCAATTGAATGACCACAGATTGCTTTAGCATAAAGTTACTCTCAGAATGAATGACTCTCAAACTTTCCCCATATAGATTTTGTGGTGACAGCAGCATGAGGTAGGAAAGTGGAATTCTGGATCTGAAGCTAGAAGGCTTGCACTCATTTGTCAGCTTCTGCATAGATGCCTCTTTACCTTGGACAAGTCATTTATATTCTTACTTCCCTATAGAACGGATAAGAAAAATAATTGCCCTACCACATTATCATACTACTATCAGAATCAAATAAGAATGTAAATAAAAACGAGTTAAAATCATGACAGTTTAGAAAATGAAAACCATTACATTCCATGATTTTATCATATTGATAATGCAATGATAGAATCACAGATTTATAGAGCTGGAATGAAACAGAGAGCATTTTCTAGTTCCAAGTTTCCTAAATGTTCTTAGGTCACAGAACTTATTGGGGATTTGATTTTTACAATTATGGATATTCTACCTAGAAAATATACATATTCATAGGAAAGGAAAATATTGAATATAATTTCATTTACGTCATGTAGCCTAGGTATGAATGTCTCATCAATTTTAACGCTGTATTCTAGATTGGATAATGAGACCTAAAGAAGTGAAGAGCCTTAACTGAGGTCATAGGAATTTTGTGGTAGAGATAATTCTTGAGTACATGCCTGCGCATTCACACTCCAGCACTCCGTTTCCCTAGACTGAGGTTATCAGTAAGTGTGTCCCACAGAGTTCATTCATCTCAAAGAGATATCTCAGGAGGCAGGACCCAACCCCAACGACTCCTTTTATCTGTTTTCTACATTGGGCTTCCAAATTTCCACCTTATGGCAATCAAAATGTTTGGACACTATTGCCATAAAAAAAGAAATGATAAACACGAAGTGGGAGACATAAGGTTATACTGGAGACAGAGTTCTCCTTTCATTATCATGCCCTTTGGGGGGGGGGCGGGAAAAGTGTAGTTCCCAGAATTATGAAGTTCTTTAAAACCACATGGGATCTGGTATTCCTGGTATGAGTAGCTCTAAAAATATTAGAGAAATAAAATTCAGGATTTTAAAACTCTCCACACAGTAATCTCGAGGCCTATATGATTTCACTGCAGAATTCTACTAAATGTTTAAAAAAGAATGAACACTAATCAATATAACCTTTTGCAGAAAATGGAAAAGAGAACACTGCCTAATTTATGTTATTAAGCTAGTATTGCCCTAATATGAAAAATAAACAAAGGCAGTACCAACAAAATAAAACAAAACTACAAACCAGTACCCCTCATGAGTATAAATACAAAAATTCATAAAAAAATAATAACAAATAAAGTTGAGCAGTATTAAAAAGAATTATACATGATGGCCAAATGGGGTTTATCCCAGAGATACAAAGCTGGTTCAATTAAAAAAAAAAAAAAAGAATCAACATAGTCTACCACATTAATAGGCTAAAGAAGAAAAATCACATGATTATATCAATTGATGAAAAAATATTTGAAACAATGCAACACTCATTCATGATAGAAACTCTCAGCAAATTAGAAACTAGAGGAAAACTTCCTCAACTACAAAAAAACTACAATTAATGTTCTATGTAATAGTGAAAGACTGAGTGTTTTTCCCCTAAGATTTGGAACAGGGCAAGCATTTCTACTCTTATTCAACATAGTACTAGAAATTCCTACCCACCACGCAAGAAGGTAAAAAAAAAAAAAAAGCATAAAGATCATAAAATAAATCTTAGCTGTCCCTGTTTTCAGATGACAGGGCTGATTTTATAGAAAATCCCACTGATTCTACAAAAACACTTCTAGACCTAATACTGATTTCAACAAGGTCACAGGATTCAAAATCAACATAAAAAATCAATTTTATTACTATAAAGAACCAGTGAAGAAATGGAAATCAAAACTTAAAATAATACCATTTACAATCATTCAAAAAATTAAATACTTAGGTTTTTCTAAATAAATAATACTAAGTAAACTAAATAAATAATGAATACTTAGGCATAAATGAATAAAAAACATATAGGGCTTACATGCTGAAAACTACAAAACACTGATTTTTAAATAAAGATCTAAATAATACGGACACACCAAATTGTAAACATGTCAAATCTCTTTAAATTGGTATACATTCAAGGTAATAATTATAAAAATTTCAGCGTTATTTTATAGATATAGACAAGATTATTCTGAACTTTTATAGAAATGCAAAGTAGAATAGATATTTTTAAAGGAAAAGAATAAAGTGGGAGAATCTCTCTACCAAATTTTAAGATTTTTTAATATAGCTATACTAATCAAAATTGTGGTGTTGGCACACCACATTAAACAAATTAAATAAATACATCAAAGGAACAGAATAGAGAATCCAGAAATAGAAATACACAAGTATAAAGGAGTATAGCCAACTGATTTCGACAAAAGTGCAAAATCAATTCAATGTCTTTGCCTCATATGCCATCAGCAAAAAACAAAAGCAAATAAAAAACTTTCATCTTTTACAGGTTAACTCAATCTAAACCATCTAAACCTCACATCTTATATAAGCTTAAATCAAAATGGATCATATTTATTATTAACGTAAAACTTTTAGACTAAAAGTGAAAATCTTTTAAAACTAGGGTTTGGTGAAGAGTTTTTAGACATGACCAAAGGCATAATCCATAAAAGGTACAAAACCTGATCACCTGGACTTCATTAAATTATGAATGCAAAAGACTCTGTTAAGATAAAAAGAGTAAGAAAGAAAACATCTGCAAATAACACATATGGCAAAGGATTTATATCTAGAAATTGTGAAAGACAGTCAAACTTAACTGTAATAAGCAAACAATCTAATTGAAAAATAGATAAAGTATATGAAGAGACATTTCACCAAAGCGGGTACATGGAAGGAAAACAAAAAAAAACAAAAGCATGTAAAGATCTTAAACATCACTAGCCACTAGGGAAATAAAAGACCATGATGGGATATCACAAAACATACAGTAGACAGCTAAAAGAGCAAAATGGTGACTGTGTAAAATGCTGGAAAAGATGCAATAAAACTGGCTCTCTCATGCATTGCTGCTGGGACTATAAAATGGTAGAGCCATTCTGAAAAACAGTTTGGCAGTTCCTTTGAAAAGCTAAATATACACTCATCATATGACTCAGGAATTACCCTGCTGAGCATTTTTCCCACAGAAATGAAACTTTATATTCAAGCCAAAACCTGTACATAAATGTTCATAGAAGCTTCAACTGCAACAGAAAAAACTGGAATCGGTCAAATGTGTCTCAATAGGCAAATGGTTAAACAAAATGTCATATCTATGCAATGGAATACTATAAATGAACCCCTTATCTGTAGGGGATATGTTTCAAGAACCCCAGAAGATACCTGAAACCACAGATAGTACCAAATCCTATATATACTATGTTTTTCTTTTCTATACATACAGATCTGTGATACAGTTTAATTTATAAATTGGGCACAACGAGAAGTTAACAATAATTAATAAAATAGAACAATTATAACAATATACTGTAATAAAAGTTATGTGAATGTGTACTCTTTCTCTCTCTCTCATAACCAATCTGATAACTAGGATGGCTACTAAGTGACTAATGGATAGGTAGTGTATACAGCATGGATATAACTGGACCAAGGGATGATTCACATGCAAACAGATGGCATGAGATTTCATCAAGCTATTCAGAATGGTGCACGATTTAAAACTTATAAATTACTTCTGCAATTTTCCATTTAATATTTTCAGACCAAAGTTAACCAAGGGTAACTCAAACTGTGGAAAACGAAACCACAAATGATGGAGGGAGTACTGTACTCAAAAATAAAAAGTAACAGGCTGTATGTATAACAACTTGAATAGATCTCAAATGCATCATGCTGAGTAAAAAAAAAACCAACAAAATCAAGAGGTCACAAACCATATAATTTCATTTATATAACATTTTTCAAATTATAAGATTACAGACAGAAAACAGATTAGTGGTTGTGAAGGATTAGGGATGTCTGGGGGACAGGCAATAACTATAAAAAAAAGGGGTAGCAAGAGGTAGATATTTGGGCTGATGAGTATAGGTGACTGTACACATAGTTAATGACACATCTGATTGCAGTGGTGGTTACACTACTTTTTACATGTAATAAAATCATATAGAACCTACTAAAAATAAATAAGTGATTTCAGCTAGATTTAAGAATAGAAAGTCAATTCACAAAATAAATTTAATTTATATATACCACATCAAAGAGTTGGGAATAAAGTTAAGAAACAATGCCATTTATAGTAACATCAAAAACCATAATATATACTCAGAATTACATTTAACACCAATGTCCAAAATCTTCATAGTAAAAAACTCCATTATAGAAAGATATTAAAGAATACCTAAATAGGGCCGGCCGAGTGGCGCGATGGTTAAGAACTCGCTTGGGATGCCAGAGGGCCCCGGTTCGGATCCCACATATGAGGGCCAGTGACACTGCCCTCCACAGCTAAGATGCTGAACAACAGCTCAACCTGGAGCTGGGCTGCCATGAGTCGCCGGCGACGGCGTAGGCTGCAACCCCTGTGGCAGTGGGTTGCCATGGGCCACCGTGTGTATCCAGCAGCCAGCGTGAGCGGCCAGCAGCCGCAGTGAGCGGCCGTCCAGAAGCTGGCGACTGATCTGCCTCGCCAGAGAAGAGCGCAATGATGGTGCCAACTTGGGCCAGTGAAGCAACATCCTCCACAACTAGATTGAAGAACAAAAAACGACAGCAACTTGTCTGTTCCCCTTCCCCCAATTCCCCAATAAAAATCTTAAAAAAAAAATACCTAAATAAATGGAGACATATACCATGTTCATAGATTAGGAGACTTATCATTAATATGTTAATTCAATACAAATTTATCTACAGACTCAATGTCTTCCATTCAAAAATCTCAGCAGGGTTTTTGTTTGTTTGTTTGTTTTTTAGAAATTTACAATCTGATTTTAAATATTATGGAAAACAAAGGACCTAAAATAAACAAAACAATCTTGGAAAGTATAATAAATTTAGGGGAGCTATATTGTTTGCTTTCAAAACTCACTATAAAGCCACAGTAATGAAGATAATGTAGCATTTGTATACAAATAGACAAATAGATCAATGGAGCAGACTAGTATTTTGAAAAACAAACCCACACATGCATGACCAATTGCATTTTTTTTTTACATATATGCCAACATCATTCAATGAGGAAAGTATAGACTTTTCAACAAATAGTGCTGGAACAACTGGATATCCATACATCTAAAAACAAAATCAACCAACCAAACAAAAACCCTTGACCTCAATTTCATGTCACATATGAATTAATTTGAAATAGATTATATAGGCTTATACATAAAAGCAAAAGGACTTGAACACAAGTCCTTTCTAAAGATGCTCAACATCATTAGTAACCAGAGAAAGGACAATTCATAGCATAATGAGATATTACTTCACATTATAATGGTTAAAATTTCAAAGATTGGCAATACCAATATAGAGAGAGTATGGAGACACCATAATTTGCATACATTATTTGTATGAATGTAAAATTGTACTAGCCCTTTGGAAAAAAAATGGCAACTTATGATAAAATTAAAAACATACCTATCCTTTGACACATCAATTCCACTTGGAAGAGAAATGGAAAACATACATGCACAAAAATACTAATATAAGAACATTCATAGAAACTTCAGTCATAACAATAAAAGCAAAATAATCAAATGTCCAGAGATGGGAAATTTAAGAAACAAAGTGTAATACATTCACACACCAGAATCCTACTCAGCAAGTTAAAGGAGTAAACCAGTGACACATACAACTTGTAAAAATCTCAAAAACATGTTGAGTGAAAAAATCCAGGAATGAAAGTGTTTATAGTGCATCATTTAAATTCTATGAAGTTTGAAAACAAGCAAAATTAACACATGAGAATAGCGGTTGACTTTGGGGTTGGAGAAAGGAACTAACAAAAAAAGGACATGGGGAATCTTTCTGGGACAAAAGAAATAGTCTGTATCTTGTTCATCAAGGTTACATGGTTATACCTGTTTGCCTAAGCTTACTGAACTGTGTACTTTAAATCAAGGCATTTTATTATATGTAAATTAGGCTAAAATAATCTTTGAAAAAGAAAAATCATTTTTCCAGGTACCATCAATTGTAAACTGTTTACTGAATGCTTATCCAATAAACCTCTAATCACTATTACAATTAGTATTGTTGGTTTGGGAAGGCACTGAATTTCAGTTTTGCAATTACCTTGCCTTAAACATGAACAAAAAATGATTTTTAAATTCAAATGAATAGTTTATATGTGCTCAAATCATTGAATGCAATTTGCCATATTTGATAAACGCTTTCTTTCCGTTGTCTAACAGGCTCTACAAAACAGACAAGGCCAAACTGAGCAATCGCTGGGAACGGACATTGGACCTGGAGTCAGATGACAAGAGTTTCCTTCTAGCTTCAGCTTCTTATGATTCTGTTTGACCCACGCTCCCAGCGGGCTATTGCTACGGACACTCCCTAACACTAGAAGTATTGGTGGACCACAGAGGACCAAAAGCACACAAAGCAGCTGCCTAACCCTGTGGTTATCTTGTTGTCAGCCTCAGGATAGTAAAGAGACACTGTATTGTGTTAATGTGATTATTCCTGCTCCTCATTCTTTCAGTCTGTTGAATATGCTGGGCCTTTAATTTCATATGCAAAAATCATTTTCTGTTCCATTTTTAAGGCTTTTGTGACACCCAATCGCATGCTTCAGTGCTACCTTTTAAGCAGCTGACATAGAGCCAAAGTGACGTGGCAAAAAATAATAAATGTCATCCCTCTTTCCTTTGTCCCCCATTATATAGAAACATCTTCATGGCTTTTCACTGATAATTTCCTTTCAAATTCTGACATTTTGCAAAGTTAATGATTGTGTAGCTTTAAAAATGTAAGACTTTTACCACCCCTATGTTTTAAATGTATTTTTCTTAATGCGTTACTGTATATAAAACAATTTCACACACACACACACACACACACACACACACGGTGCCGAAAAAAGTGTATACACATTTTAAGAAAGGAAAAAACTGTATTAAAATTGTAATATTCAATATATACCAATAACAAAAGACAAATACAAGTCACATTTGACTTCTGCAATTATAAGAGGTGCTCAAAGTGGTTACCATCAGCATCCAGATGCTTCTGATTACTGCGAACTACTGCTTGAGCAGCGCTGACCGAAGTGTCCACTTGTATACTTTTTTGTGGCACACCCAATGTATATATACACACATACATACATATACATACAATGCTGACGCATATTCATATATATAAAAGTATGTACAAATAAATAATCATACATTCCTTCATATAGTCTTTCATCCATTCAACACAAATATTTTCAGCGCCTATATATAAAAGCACTGTGTTAAGCACTGGGAATGTGATTATAAGCAAGATAGTCTACATCCCTAGATTAATAGTAACTACGATTTACGAGTATATCAATGATCAATATTATCCTAAATTCTTTGCCTTTTCTAGAATTGTTTAATCTTTGCAACACTATAAAAAGGGCATTATTTGGTTGAAATTCAGAGAGGAAGAGGAAGAAGAACTTATCAAACATCACATAGGTATGAAACGGTAGAGTCAGGATTTCAGTGCAAGTTGTCCAGCTTCAAAAAGGGATGGGTAACTACCATACCATGCTTCCCTGCTCTTCTACTTATCTCATGGAGCTAAAGGAGAAAATGTATTGACTAGTTATGAGGATGAAACAAGCAGGTATACCTCAAAATGTATTTCCCTCACACTGACTGAGATATTTCACTTATTTTTTTCTCCTATAATTTGAACAATTCCAAATTCTTTTCTTTTTTTAAACCAATTCTTATTTTAGCGATGGAAATAATTCTGGGACATCTTCAGTGTAGGCCCATTTTTTTTTTTCCTAATATGTGTCTGAGACCAGGTAAGAGAAGGAGTGAAACTTTAATGGGGTGAATTGGCTTGATGGGGTAAAATGTAACTTTAAAACATGGAGTACATTAGGGAAAAAACAGGCTTGATCGATTATTTTTATAAATTATTCAACATCTTTCTTATAAGAATAACACATTGTGTACATTTCCATATAACTTATAGAACTTTCCTGGGAAAGGAAAATAGTTTGCATCATGTTCATGAAGGTTTGGCCATGTGACTTGGTCTGGCCAATAGAATATACGAGGAAATGTTGTATGCCATGCAAAGCAGGAGATTTGTAGTTATTTCATTATCTTGCAATTGTTTCTCCCCTCTGCCATGAGAATGATTTTCCCCAAATAAGGATAATTCTTTTGGTTTGGGTCACATAAGACGACCCACAGTGATACTCAGCTCACATATAACAGGAGAAATAAACCTTTGTTCATATAAACCAGTAAAACTTAGATTTGTTTGTTACAACAGAATAATCTCACAAAATGAAGAATACAATAGGCTTATCTTTTCATATTTCTTAAGTAAGCATTCTAAATAAAGAGTGTTATTCAAAAATCCTTCAGTTGCCAGTGAAAGGAACCACCTGAAATACTTTAGTAAGAAAGGACAGTACACATATGGTAAAAACTGAGGATTACAAGCAACTAAAACCAAGGCCTTCAACATAACCTGACATATTTTTCCTATATCCTGCCTCTATATTTCTGTGTATGCCGATCTTTCTCCCTCCGCCCCCCCTCTCTCAACTCGACTCTCCTCTCCTCTCTTTTCTCCTCTCGTCTCTCTCCTTCCATCTTTTTTGTCAATGTATTAGCATGTGTTTTTCTCTTTCATCTTCAAAACATATATTTTTGATACTTTGTTGGTCTCTAGCTGCTCCTTTACCTTTTTCTTCCCTTTATAAAAGAATAGGTGTACTTTCTGTCTCCATTTCCTCATTTCCCTCTCCCTCCTCTATTTATTTACCTGCGTGTTTTTTGCCAAGATCACTGAAGACCACCGCATACTCAATTCCAATTTAATTGACCTCTTAGCAGATTTTATCTCTCTCAATCATATCCTACTTCTCAAAACATTTTCTCTGCCTATTTTAGTTATGGCTCCCAATTTCTTCCTACTTATTTTGGTCATTTTCTTTTTCTCTACAGATTTTTCTTCCTCCAACCAACCATGAAATATTGGGCTTTCCCCCAAAGTTCTGTTCGGTAAATTTTCTCACTCGACAGATAGCCCCCTTCAGGGAGCTCACCTATGTCCTTGGCTTACACTGCAGCACGCCTGATACTAATTAACAAATCTATGGCTTCAATCCAGATCTCACTTCGCACCATGTGAAGAGACAAAGGAAAAACTCCCTTCCAAGGGGTGAGTGCAATGAATCTCCAAGCTTATATCTAATCTTACAGCAATCCCTACAGAAATGAAGTTATTTATTTTCCTATACTTCCACAAAAGTGCATTCTTTAAATATTATTTGCCCCTAGGAACGTCTCGTAAGTCCTCCAAGATGCAGAGGTGTAATCAGTTTCTTTCAAACTGTATGGACCAAGAATTGGAAGTGATGTTTTCTCATAGAAAAGTAGAAATGTTATATAAGAAGACTGAAAGAAGGCTGGGCAGTCATAAATTTCAGGTGTCTCCTGCGCATTTTGATGTCTCCAGAGTTAGTCATACTTTCTAACTCCTGACAGAGCCAAATCTGGCAGAGAGGTCAAGGAGGCAGGTGACAAATTTCAGTGGTTTTTGAGGAAATATGAGGTTCAGAAGAAGAAACTCACTGAGACTAGAATTCAGGAAGTCAAGAAGGCCCTGTGTAAGTGATGGGTAAGGGGTGTGAACAACATGATAAAGGAAATCCATATTAGACAGGGAGCAGTTATCCACAGAAATCTGAATGGATGGGTGAAGCTAGAAGCTAAGGGAAGCAGTCAGCACAGGAGATGAGTAGGAAGCCAAAGCAACAAACTGAAGGAAGGGATGTGACAGCAAGTGTGTTCAGATATTGTGTGAGAAGCAGAAAGGAACAAGATTTGCAGGTGCCNCCCTCCTCTATTTATTTACCTGCGTGTTTTTTGCCAAGATCACTGAAGACCACCGCATACTCAATTCCAATTTAATTGACCTCTTAGCAGATTTTATCTCTCTCAATCATATCCTACTTCTCAAAACATTTTCTCTGCCTATTTTAGTTATGGCTCCCAATTTCTTCCTACTTATTTTGGTCATTTTCTTTTTCTCTACAGATTTTTCTTCCTCCAACCAACCATGAAATATTGGGCTTTCCCCCAAAGTTCTGTTCGGTAAATTTTCTCACTCGACAGATAGCCCCCTTCAGGGAGCTCACCTATGTCCTTGGCTTACACTGCAGCACGCCTGATACTAATTAACAAATCTATGGCTTCAATCCAGATCTCACTTCGCACCATGTGAAGAGACAAAGGAAAAACTCCCTTCCAAGGGGTGAGTGCAATGAATCTCCAAGCTTATATCTAATCTTACAGCAATCCCTACAGAAATGAAGTTATTTATTTTCCTATACTTCCACAAAAGTGCATTCTTTAAATATTATTTGCCCCTAGGAACGTCTCATAAGTCCTCCAAGATGCAGAGGTGTAATCAGTTTCTTTCAAACTGTATGGACCAAGAATTGGAAGTGATGTTTTCTCATAGAAAAGTAGAAATGTTATATAAGAAGACTGAAAGAAGGCTGGGCAGTCATAAATTTCAGGTGTCTCCTGCGCATTTTGATGTCTCCAGAGTTAGTCATACTTTCTAACTCCTGACAGAGCCAAATCTGGCAGAGAGGTCAAGGAGGCAGGTGACAAATTTCAGTGGTTTTTGAGGAAATATGAGGTTCAGAAGAAGAAACTCACTGAGACTAGAATTCAGGAAGTCAAGAAGGCCCTGTGTAAGTGATGGGTAAGGGGTGTGAACAACATGATAAAGGAAATCCATATTAGACAGGGAGCAGTTATCCACAGAAATCTGAATGGATGGGTGAAGCTAGAAGCTAAGGGAAGCAGTCAGCACAGGAGATGAGTAGGAAGCCAAAGCAACAAACTGAAGGAAGGGATGTGACAGCAAGTGTGTTCAGATATTGTGTGAGAAGCAGAAAGGAACAAGATTTGCAGGTGCCAGAATCCAAAAACAAAGGAACTGACAAAGTATGACAAACGAAATATGTTCACAGGCTTGTGGTATAATGGGATATACAATCAAGGGATTGGATTAAGCCAGTATATTTTGACCACCGCTTTAATTGATTCAGCATCAGAAATTGATTCTGTTGCTAATGAGCCTGTCTAGTGAATCACTGGCAAAAGTAAGTGTGTTCACACTCAATTATGACAGGAACTATCGATATGACTATATCTGCACTATAGTCTGCACAAGAGTAAAGTTATATTTAGCCCTCAAATACAGAGGATACAAGTCAAATAAAGAGAAGTCTGAGGTAGAGGTATCAATAAGTATAAAAATGAAGGGTATTTAGATTAATGAAACCAATAACCTTTTGGGGCTAAAAACCTTAGATTCAGCATTTTGCAAGGGTAACAGAGAATTAGTATGCCACAAATATTTTGATCAGCATATTCTAGAAAGCCATCCTGAGTAGTTGGAGTTAGTGTTTTAAAAGGGAAATAAATCCAGGAGAGCAATAAGTTTATGTTTAATGGTGTTGCCATCTAAGCAGATTGTCAGTGGGTGGACTGTGCTCTTGTAAAGTTTCTTTAAGATCAGCTTGAGAGGCTGTAGTATGGCCAGGTAATTGAGAAAATGCTTTAAGATATGAGCTGTTGGTTCAGTGAGGGTTACATAAGAATTATTTTGTAATGACTTCACAGTGGATAATGTGGTATTGGTGGGTAGGGCTAGAAAAGCAGAGGCCTGAGGAGCCTAAGGCAAAAAGGGGAAAAGGAGAAGGCAGGGCAGCTCGCAGTGGTTGGGGCTGAATCTGGAAGGAAGTAATGGGAGAATAGTTGGGAATACAGGCAGTGGAAAATACATTTAGGTTTTATATATAATATCAATATATGTAGGCTTTGTTTTTGTTTCTGTTTTTGGTTTTGTTTTATATGAAACTTAAGGGTGAGGATGATTCTACCCAGAAATGAGTCTAACTGTTCCAACTTTTGCATTGAAGTCATGATAAAGGATGAATTCAGCCTTGGAGTGATGTCATATTAAGTGAATATACCTGCAGGGTTTACGTCATTGCGGGGGATCGGGGGTGAATCCAGCTGTGAGGCTGAGGTCATCAAAGTCATACCATACCTTTGTTCCTGGAGAAAGTTGAATGTGGTTAGGATCTTGTCTGCAAATATTGTGAGCCACGGCAGGACTCTAAAGGTACTCCCACGGGTAGATAACGGTGTATTGTGTCCCTTCAAAGGGACAATATATGGAGGAATGCCTGGGGAGGACAGGACAGGTATAACCAGATTCGGGCTGGATTAAGTGAGACAGAGTGTAAGGTGAGTCCATACAGTGGTTAGGGGCTGGAGTTGGGGAAACATTCCAGAGCCTGGGCTAGAGGGTTGCAAGGTTTAAACTCGCCATTGCGAAATGAGTGTCTTTGAAAGCTTTCATAAATTGCCCAGATAGTACAAAAGGGAAAGATAGGGCTTGAAAGATAGGGCTTGAAAGCTCTCAGTGATCAAACAACAAAAATCAAGTCAGACTTTTTCTATTACTGTTACAGTTTTAAAGGATTTAAAAAATATATATGAACCTATGCAGACTAATTCCTAATTCCCAGTGACATTTTCAATTTTGCTATTTGGAATAACAGTGGAGCTGTAACATAACTTAGTATAATAAAACAGAATTTAATTAACCATGGTTTATAGACTAACAGAAAACTAATAATACTCGGAAATTGAAACTGCTAGAAACTGAGTTTTACATGTGAGTGCACATGTAACAATAAATTAAACCTTACTTCCTTGAAGTAACTTTCAACTTGAGGACTAAGGGACTGAAGGAATTAAGATAGAACAAGAAATAACTAATAGCTTAACCTTTTCAGGAGCTAGGCTGAAAATATATGTTTTTAAAATTTAAAAATAACCAACAGTTTTCCCCATTGTTTTAAACAGAATCTATCCACCTCTGTTTTTTTATTGAAATAGTTGTAAAAGCTGAATTGGGTACCATTTCCACCCAACAGATGCAGGAAATACTGGAAGCCTTTTAACAAAATCTGTGTTGCAGAGATTTCCTTCTAAATTTTGCAGACTCAAGCAATTCATACAAACTCAAATTTAAAACAAAGCAAAACAAAACAAAAACTTTTTTTGGCATTTAACCCATGAGTTACAGAGTGAGGTTTTTAAAAATAGAATAAAATTGTATTATGATAATTTGGGGATGGCAAACAAACTTTCTTTGATGTATGGTGAAGTTTATCATAACTCTGTTTTTAATTGAGAATCATTATAGTTGAAAGTCCATTTGGTGCTAGAATTATTTCTTTCTATAAATACCTAACCATGTGGCACAATTAAAATAAAAACACTTTTAAAGAGACTCACTAGTTCAAGAGAAAATATTTATAAATAAATTCCTTGGCCATTAACCAAATGCACCATTTTAATATTGTGCTGAAAATATTCATATCAATATATCCTGGCATTATTGGGTGTGAACACATTTAGTTTTGCCAACAGCACACTAAACAAGCCTGCTAGAAACAGAATCAATTCCTGTCGCCAAAACAGTTAGATCAGTTGTCAGTACACTGGATTAATCTAATCCTTTGATGTCATCCCATTCTACCACATATACATGAACATATTTTGGTATTTATTTTACAATATAAATCACACTACATGTGAAGTAGACTCTGAATTGCTCTAAAACTTGGTAGAATGAATGAAATGGTATTAGATTATTATCTTTTAAAACATTTTTTTTCCAAGGGAATCTATCATGGAATCTATTGTGCTGAAATATTTAAGAAGTATTAAGATTTGCATTTATGTTCAAATGAATAAAAATTAAGAGAATTGATAGAAAGGATAGAGACATGCATAGTTATATAATAAATTAAGAAGAGCAAAATGTTAACAGGAGGATCTAGGTGATCGGCATATAGGTGCTCACTGTAAATTTATTTTAACTACTCTTTATTTTTGAATATTTCATAAGAAAGTGGTGGAAAAAACTTTAAGGCAAATAGAGGAGGTAACCTCTGATGGAACTAAGCGTATCGACATTGTGATACATGATATGGGTATATCTTAGACTAGATCAGGGGTCGGCAAACTTTTGAGATGGAAGAGCCACCAGGGGTCAGCAAACTGTGGCTTGCGAACTGTGGCTCTGAAGTAAAATTGAAAGTGAAAATAAAGCTATCGTAGTTTCATTTGTAAAAAATTTAAAGGATATTATTCACATAATGGTGATTATATAAAAATATATTTATGACTCTCAAATTATTTTTAAATTGTTGTGAGGGACAGGATTGGCTCTTCCAGGGGTCGGCAAACATTTAATACGGAACGTGCCCAAAGAGCCGCATATAGCTCCTGAGCTGCAGTTTGCCGACCCCTGGGCTATGGCAACAATATTATATTTACAAGTGAAATGAGATACAAGTTCCTCCCCTGTGTATGTGTGCACTGCATATATATAGTGTGTGTGTGTGTGTGTGTGTTTATGAACATAAACATTTATAATATAAAGAAAAGGAAAGTGTAGGTTTTATTACAAACTTATGCTAATGTTTTTCTTCCTGCTTTAGCAAGGTCCATATATAGATTTGGTGTTTTATTAATATCCTCATCATATGCTAATACATCATTTTATATCAAATAACATAGAGAATTCAAAGTCCCATATCTTTCATTTACTATGGAAAATTTTCTGTAATTAATTTATTATCAAACATTTTTTAACACCAAATCATAATTCCACTCACTTTCCAAATATAATTGTAATCAAAACTCCCCGTTGCTTTATACAGCATAGATGGCAGAATCTATGTTGTGTTAAGTGCATACCCAACTCAATCTTAAAACCTTTGATACTCAAAATCTACAAAAATTAACTTCATTTTGCTGTGTCAAGTTATCTTCCAGGCAAAGAGATATATTTTCCAATTAAAATATCTTTGAAAATGTTCCTCAGGACATTAACTTGTTTTTATAAAGCGATATTAAGAGAGGTGAATGTAAATGAGCCATATGGATTGCATTCCACTTGAAATAACCACACATTGGCACTTTAATGGAACATGGGCTTGGAAAAGTTTAGAATGTGTTAGGTTACCAATATGAAGGTCTTTCATAATTGTATTTGATGGTTTCAGCTAAAAAGCCACAATTGGAAAGTAGAACTACCACATATACCAGGGGTGACATTTCAGTAGCATGCATGTTTTTGGAAGGACTAGGTTTGAGGGTCTTATAATGTGCCCGTCTGGAAGAATATATTACATTTCAGGACAGGCTCACACCATCTGAGGTATCTTTGGTGGACCGAGAAGTCTGGTTGGACTTAGAATATATCTAACTTAGTAGACCCACTCATTATACTATGAATTTATCAAAATATTCATTCATTTTATAGCATTTAATCAGTGTTCCACATTATCATCAGCTTGAAAACATAGGGTAAAAGAATAGATCTTGACTAAGAACCATAAGTGTAACAGATATTCTTGGTGCCTCATCTGTTATCTTTGTGGCGATTTTCATTGCATGCCAGACAAAATTCCAACAACAGCCAGCACCTGAATCTCCTTATATGAGGGCTTTTTCTGACCATTGCACTCTGCTCTGCCCATGCGCAGTAGCCTGAACCTCTGGAAATTAATGCCTCCCACAACCACCTCTATATCAATCTCCCACAGATGGGATGACATTGAAGTCCACATCCCAGAGTTCTCTATCAGATTTAAGCTCTGGTTGCTCACAGAGCTAGTTATTCCTTCACTATCTAATTTCTCCATTCTTCTATTCATGTTTCCTGATATCATGCCACAAAAATAGCTACTTGTTCTAGAATCCTTATCTTAGGATATGCTCCTGTGAAAACCCAAATGAAGACAATATGTATATTAGTTGGGGTTCTCCAGAGAAACAGACCCAATATGATATATAGAGAGATATGTAAGAGGAGCTTTATCATGGAAATTGGCTCACAAAATTATAGAGGTTGAGATATGCCACAGTGTGCCATCTGTCAGATGAAGAACCAGGGAAGGGTGGTATAATTTAGTCTGAGTTTGAAGTCCTGAGAACAGAGACTCCAAGGTCCGAGTGCATAAGAAGATGGATGCCTCAACTCACAAGGAGAATTTGTCCTTCCTCTGCATTTCTGTTGTACTCAGGCCCTCAGTGGATTAGATGATGCCCACCCACATTGGGGAGGGTGATTGTCTTTCCTCAGTCTACTGACTGAGTCTCCTCAGACTCAAATACTAATCTCTTCTGTAAACATACTCACAGAAATACCCAGAAATAAGTTTTGCCAGTTATCTGGGCATCCCTTTGCCCCATCCAATTGAAGCATAAATGAACCATCACAATAGGTAAGACAGGCATGGAAGCAAATAATACCAAAATAAATAAACAAACAAATCAGTAAATAAAGTATGTGCCATAGTAACAAATGTCATGGGAATGAAAGGAGTGTATCACATTCCTTTGTTCATTTAACAGTAACTTATTGGGCACCATTTTCTAGATCCCTAATTAGTGCAAATGTAAACAAGGCGCCAAGGCACTGTCCTAGCTATTTCCAGAAATGTAGATTATTAAGTAATCTACAAAGTAATCCCTTATTCTGGAGACAAAGTAATCACTCTTTCTTTCCCTAGGAAGAGACAGGGTGGGGTGGGGTGGAAAGAAGAGGGGATGAAGGAGAAAGAAAGTATAGAAAGAGAAAATAATGGAAGCTGAAAAATATTTCTGAGGGTAGATAATGTTTCAGTTATGGTTTGCACCATGAATAATTTTTCCATACAGATATTTAGAGACTCAGAGGCAGAGGGACAGAAATCTGAAAGGCCCGGTCATTCTGAAGGCTCTCGTGACTTAGGAGTAAGCAGTTCAGTGTACCAAGAACACAGCATGGATGTGAGAGACTTGAGGAAGGTGAATCAGGAAAGATATGTCGGCTGGTGGTGTAGACCCTTGTATACTAAGAGTGTGGACTTCATTCAATGAGCAACAGGAATCCACCAAGACCCTCTACCTTAGGGTTCCAGTGGGCATCACCTCTGCCTTAAGTGGTCTCAAGAAGGCCACTCTTGTACATACTGTACTTGGGAGTCTGCCTAGAGTTCACTGGTCACAAGAAGATTAGTGCAAAACTGCTGAATGCGTTTGAAGATAGAAACAATGCTATGCTGCCTTTGGTTAGAAAATTACCAAGCATTTAAGTTACAAAGGATTATGGGAAACACTTTTCCAGTCCTTTAGCTTTGCAGAACCAAAACTGAAATGCACATATCATAAAACTTACTCCCTCTCCAGTACACTAAATTGTTCCTTAACAAGGCTATTTCGATCTAAACAATTGTTTAAACTGTGCTGTGTATGTCAATGCTCCTGAATGCAGAGAATAACAGCCACTGTGTTTCAAAACTCAACTCTCAGCAGATGAAACAAGATTGGACACATGTTGATTTTTGTTGATGACAGGTATGTGTGCATGAGAGTTCATTATGCTATTCTCTCTACCTTGTTATATGTTTTACATGATTCACAATACAATGAAACAATCCTCAAAAGAAAAGAGAATTAGTTATCTGTGGCAGATTCTGTTGGGGTTCCTTTAGCAGGCTGTTTCCCTCGTCCCCAGAGCTACTCTCTTGTGCCTCCTTCTTCAGAGTGCTGCCCTTGGTTCGCTTTGGAAGCCATCACAAATGGCTGAGAGGATTTCCCCACGCCACCTGCAGGGGTGTCCATGGCTAATGACTGGCTGATGAGGAGAAAGTAGAAACAAGTTCTCTCATGTTTGGATGGAAAAACCTCTGGTACGGGGCCAGTCCAGTGGCTCAGTTGGTTAAGAGCTCGCTCAAGAGTTTGAGCTCTGAGCAACAGCAGTTCGAGTCCAGCCCGAGCCGAGCAGCCGCTGAGCTGCCAACAGGTAGCAGGATGGCTCAGCTTAACAAACAAAAAACAAAAACAAACAAAAAGAAAACCTCTGGTGCAATTTACTTGCCAGAGCTGCCTGTGGGATCAGACTGAGGCTAGGCTTCTTCTCAACCGGCATCTCTATCTGGCTTCTTCCCCTGCTCTGTCCTGCATTCCTCACCTAGAAGTTTCTCCTGAGAACACTCCCTCAGCAAGTTATTTGCAAAAGAATTTCTGCCTTAGGCAATTATTGATGGGAATTCACCTGTTGATTAGAGCACTAAACCAGGTAGGAATCAGACAGGCTCAGTTACCAAAATGATTTTGTGTTTTCTTATCTGTGAACATCTCTGTGAATCAACACTGTGAACATTGGTTTCCTTTGAAAAATGAGGAAAATAACATTTTTCCAGTCTATATGAAATATCTGAGGAGCAATGAGGTTATGCATATGGAAGCACTTTTGAAAAACAGGAAGTTCTATACAATATGATTACATTAGTATGCTATTTTTATTATTTTCAAAAAGTTGCAAATTGCCTGACATTTAATTATTAAGACATTATTGCATTCTACAAACTGAGAAATTATTTTAATGCAAATAAAGCGAGGCTGGTAGCAATGTGCCACAAAATTGGGTTGGCTTTTTTTGGTTAATTTAGGCCTTTAATCTCTGCCTGCCTTTTCCTGACAAGACACTGGAGCTAGATGTGAATTTGAACTTCTGGTGGACAATGGAGTCAGTCATCTTTATGAATAAAGAGAGCACATTTCCATTTTCCTTCTCAGGAGTGAAGAAGTGTTTTGCAAATTGAATATTAACATCTTATAACTTGTATGAAGAAAAAAAAACAGCAGTAACAATTCAGCTTAGTTATACACTGTAATAATAACCTCCATTATTAATCATGTGTTCTATTTTCTAAAATGCCCACTGCAAAAAAACAGGTACTGCTTCCTCTAATCAGGTGATAATCCAGCAATGTAAGTACTACTCACATAACAGAATCTAAGTGCCTGATTATTGTGATTGCTGCAAACCTGAAACAGTGCATAAAATATAATCAGAGTGAGAACTGCTAGAAGGGGGTGGTCTATGCTTACGTTGAGTTCCTGATGTTCAGAGCATCACTCTTGAAAGAAAGTCACTGAATTGTCACCTTCACTGACCCATTAGTCTGGTATAATGTTCCTTTCTCAGACAGATAGTTTGGGGAAAGGAAAAAAGGTAGTTCAGGATTAGTCTTCTCCACCCCCACCCACCCTTCTCTCTTTCTTCATATGCATAGTTTTTTAAACGTTATGCATCCTTATTTACAGATTTCTATCTTCATAGGCGTATTGTTCACATTTGGCTTTTCTGAAATATGTAGGGGATTACCATAAAATACCTAAAACAGAATCTGAATTATGTGTTCCCTCACTCTTGAGATATTTCTGAAAATAAACTTTTTTTCAAAAGTAATACCTGGTGATCTCACATGGCTGAAAACTAGAACATACTAGTTAGATGTCAACTTAGCTTAAACTAATGACTTGCATCAAATACATAAATATTGTTTTTTGATCTCTGTTTTATATTGTAGTTCTTAACAAAGCAACACAGATAAAAAAGAACAGAAATGATTTCCCTCCCTTTATCTTAGGCACTGATTTCCCATGGGAAAAATTTAAATATCAATGATTCCTCAAAGTATGCCAAGCATAAGGAAAATAACTGTTAACAGCTCACTGTTTTGAAAATCTGCTGTGCATTCTAAAGTGTCTGCAACTTAAAGGAAACTAAGTTTTCAGCAAGAAGGAAAATTAGCACAGGCAATGGTTGACAATTTCTAGGAGGATGACTCTAAAAAATCTTTGGAAGGTTGCTTATGTGATGTTATTAAGTATATGTGATGTGACACACACACACACACACACACACACACACAAGGGGAGAGACGCTGTCTCAAAGTATTTCATTTTCTTATCCATCTAAGCTTAACAAGACTGATTTATCTTGACCTATGATTTTTTTCTAAAAGAATTATGAAATTCTTTCTTTCCTCTGGTTAAGAATGGGATAATTTATCAGTAAAATAAAAGTGTTTTCTTTATTAAGTGAATGGAAATAGGTGAAAAATGGGCAGGTAATGAGAGAATAATGTTTCACTGCTGATGAAGCAGAGCCATCTGAGCAAGGTTAGATGTGGCCCTGAAAATGGCCATCCCCACAGGTTCATAATTGAGCAATGGCCTCTAAGCAGAGATAAAGACCTTCCTGACACAACATTCAGAGGCAGTGCTTTCCACTGGCTCCACCTGCCGCAACGTTCACACCCCACACAGCCACAAGCTCAAGCCCGTGAGCTGAAATGGATAAAGGCCTCCACAAGCACCAGGCTCACACTTTATTGCTCAAACAAGCTGCTACCTTTTTTATTGTTTGTTTAACTAACTTACTGTTGCACCAAGGTGGGGTTTAATCTAAGCAACACCAGCCCAAGTAGGGCATGGGAAAAAAAATTAAAAGAAAGATAACATAAAACATGTTAACAAATTTAAAACTCTGGGGTTTTTATCTTTGCAGTTGTACTCCTCCCAAATGAAATCACACTGGACCAAGTTAGGAGTGTTAGTGTAATTTTAAGAAAATGGAGAAATGGAGAAAGATAAATGATACCCCCATGAGATTCTTTAATCAGCAAACTTTCCAGCTTTGGACACTTTCTGTGATGGGCTTGATGTCAATTTTTCATTAGGTCATTTCCAAATTGAAGTAAACATGACATTTTTAAATAAGATCTATGGTTATTTCATTGGTGATTGGGTAATTCTGTGACAGATTTGTTATCTTAAGCAATATTTGATTGATACACTAGTGAAATGCGCATTTAACTTTCTCCTAAGGATTTAAAGGATTTTATATTAAAAAGTTACAGTTTATGAATTTTAAAAGTGTTAAAGATTTTTAGACTTTTGCTTCTGGGAAGATGAAGTAGAGACACTATTTCTTCTGCTAAGTCTTTCTGAAAACCCTGGACATCACATAAAATACAAAAACCCTGGACATTATATAAAACAGACATAAGAAGTCTTTGAAAGGTGGATACGAAACGGGACATCATTCAGGACTGGAGGTGTGGTGAATTCCTTGTGTTTTACTTTTGCCTCAAATATACCAGACTTGGAAGTGAAGAAGCTGACAACTCAGAAACACCAACACTTGTAGGTAAAATAAATAATCAATGAAAACTACTCTCTTGGCCAAAAGATAAGGAAAGAGGCAACATAATAAGACAGAAAACTTTTAGACAATACCCACTTTACTCCAATCTCACACCATAGTAACAAAAAATAATAAGTGGCCCCATCTCTATCCATGTCAAAACAGTTGAATGGGAAGCCCAGTTTTCCATCCTTGCCAGTCGTTAATGAGGTCATCTAATCTACTCCCCTCCACCACCAAGGTGGCGTCATACAAGGCCAAGAGGGAGCCAGAACTTTCATTCCATTTGTCATTAGCAAGGTAACCAATAAAGGCTGTTAGTGGGGACCATCAGGCAGTCTGAACTTTCACTCCCACTCAGTAGTAATAAGCCACCCCTCCCTCTCTCTGATGGGACAGTGTAGGAGGAAACTTATAAGAGAGTTAGGACTTTCACCACCACCCAGCAGTTAAGAAGTAAGTGTCCCCCAAAACCGAATGTGGCTAGTGGCTACATGGGGAGCAGTAATGAGACATTGTTACTTCTCTCAGCCAGGGCAGTATCAGTTGAGGCCCAGTGGGCAGCCAGAAACACCACTCACAACCCACAGGCAGGAGAAGTCCCTTCCCTTTAATAATAACAAAGCCTGGGTGGGGAACCTAAACTTCTACTTCCAGTGGTAAAACCGGAACTTCTGCCCCCATCTGATAGCAACGAATCAAAGACTCTCTTCTTCCCCTGATGGAGACATTTCAGATAAAACCAGCTAAAATAAAAGGTTTAGATAACATTCACAGTCTATTACCATATGCCATACATTTTTAATCTTCAACAAAAAAATCATGTATTTTACCGAGAAACAGGGAGAGCTCAAAATGAATGAAGGCAATCAATAGATGCCCATACTAAGATAACAGTGGTGCTAGAAGTGTCTTACAATGATTTTAAAGTAGCCATCATAGAGATGGTTCAATAACAATTACAAATACACTTTAAATAAATGAGAAAAGTGAAAAGTCTAAGCAAAAAAACAGAAGACATAAAGAAAAACAAAATATATATTTTAGAGCTAAAAATATAATAACCAAAGTAAAATTACTAAGCATTACTGTCAATTACTGTCAGCAGAATAATGGAGGGGAGAGAGGAAAAAATCAGTGAATTGGAAGATAAAACAATAGAAATTACTCAATCTGAGCAGCAGAGACAAAATAGATTGACACACACACACACACACACACACACACAGAATCTCAGAGAACTGCAGGGCTATAAATAAGTTCTAATGTGCGTACTCTTGGAAATTAGACAGAAAGGCAAAAGGGATCTCAAATGTGGTAAAAGACAAAAACCTACAAATTCAAGACACTGAGGAAATCTCAAAATTTGTTTTCAACAAATCTAAACTAAAAGAATGAATAAGGTAAGTTCTTTAAACAGAAAGAAAACAATAAAAGACAATGGAATATCAGGAAGGAAGAAAGCACATAGGAAGCAAAATCATGGGTAAATAAAAAAGATGTTCCTTCTCTTCATGAGTTTTCTAAATTATGTTTGATGATTGACGCAAAAATTATACCACCATCTGATGTAGTTCTATGTGTAGGTAAAGGAAATACTTAAGACAATTACATTATAAACGGGTCAGGTAAAAGGACACAAAGGCAGGGGTAGTTTGTACACCTCACTTTAACTGGTAAAATGACCACACTAGTAGACTGTGTTATTTGTATATAATATTATTTGTAGAGCAATCACTGAAATAAAACTACATGAAGCAATCACTAAGAAAACAATACAGAAAAATCAAAATAAAGTTCTAAAATGTGATCAGATAACCTACTGGAAACCAGGTGAAAGTAAACAGAAAAACAAAGAACAAAGAAAAAAAACATAAAACATACATACATACATACATACATACATACATACATACATACATAAAAGCCATATTTAAGCCCTAACATATCAATAATTACATTAAATATAAATGTTGTAAATACATAACAAGACAGGTTATTAGTCAAACAGACTAAAAAGCATGACACATATATGCTGTCTAAAAGGAAGTCACTTAACATATAACAATATAGTAGGAGTAAAAAGAATGAAAAAAGATATATTATGTAAACGTTGATCAAAGAAAGTAGGAACAACTGTATTAATATTGGATAAAGCACACTTCAGAGCACAGAGATTTACCAGAGGCAGGAAGGGCCTGAGATTTTAAAAAAAGAAAAAAAGAACTAAACTATTGTCTGTGTCTATGAGTTTTGTTCGTTGCTTGTTTTTCTTGTTCTTCTGTTGTTTTCAGTTTTATATACCACATATCAGTGAAATCACATGATTCTCTACTTTTTTTGTCTGACTTATTTCACTTAGCATTATAATCTCAAGATCCAATAAATGTTAATTAAAAAAAGTCAATACACCAACAAGAGTTAGCAGTTCTAAACATGTATGCATCAAAAAACTAGAGCTGCAAAATATATGAAGCAAAACCGATAGAAATGAAAAGAGAAATAGATACATGTACAATTATAGTTGGAAACATCAATGCTCCTCTCTCAATAATTGATAGATACATCAACTATCATATACAAGAGCTCAACACCATCAACTATTAACAGAATAATGTAACCAACATTTTCAGAACACTACCCAGTTACAGTCAAATACACATCTTTTACAAGTGACCATGGAATATATACCAACATAAGTTATGTCCTGGGCTACAAAACAACAGATTTAGAACTGAAAATTATACAGAGCGTCTTCTCTGAGTACAGTGGAATCGAATTAGAAGTCAATGACAAGTAGATAAGAATATCTCCAAACACTTGGAAACTAAACAATACTTCTAGATATTTCTTGAGTCAACAAGATAGATAAGATAGTGCTGAGAGGTGAATTTGTATCATTAAGTGAATGCATTAGAAAAGAGGAAGCACTCTCAATCTCCATCTAAGTGCCTACCTCAAAAACCTAAAAATGATTAGCAAAATAAACCAAAACAAGCAGGAGTAAGCAACTATAAGAACAGAAATCAATGAAATTAAAAACAGAAACATAATAGACAATGAAACAAAGAGTTTATTCTTTGGATAAATCAATAAAATTGACACATCACTCACAAGCCTAATAGAGAAAAAAGGGAGATGACACAAATTACTGATATTAGGAGTGAAACAGGTGGTTACCACTATAGATGCTATTCACACCAAAATAATAAAAAGAGAATATTATGACTAATTCTATACACATATTTTGATGACTTAGATAAAAATGGAACAGTCCTTAAATGTAATACTTATGCCTACATGTAACAAAACGATGTAGAATTTACATAGAGAAAACTACAGAATATTGATGAAAGAAATAAAAAATAACTAAATAAATCGAATATATTAATTTTCAACAGATGAATATACAGATTTAACAGAATCCCTATCAGAATCCCAATAGAATTGTTTAAAGATATGATCAAAACTATTCTAAAATTTATACGGAAAAGCTAAGGAACTAGAATAACTAAAAAAGTTTGAAAACGAATAAAGAAAGTGTCAGTTTACCTGATTATATTTATTATATAGATATAATAATCAAAGTCATGTGGTATTGGGTGAAGGATAGACACATAAATCAATGAAGAATAGACACCCACAAATAGGCCCATACAAATACTCCTAACTGAATTCTGGAAAAAGGTGAAAACAATTCAATGGAGGAGAATCTTTGTAGCAAACGATGCTGGAGGAATTGGTTATCCATTGGCAAAAAATAAACTTAAGTCTCACATCTAGTACACAAATTAACACAAAATGAATCACATATTTAACTATGCAATGTAAAACCATATATTGGGCTGTTAGAAAAGCCATGATGCATTTTTGCAACAGATGGCGCTAGTTCATTTTTGGAAGTATTAGAGTCATTGTATCTATGCTATCCCTATGTCATTTGACAGCTGACAGTCTGGCTTCATTCTAAAAAAAAACCAAAAAACCTTGTGATTTGGTTGAGTTTTGCAGATTTTACAACAACTTGAAGATGGAAGACTAAACTGTGCATTTCGCCATATTTTACTGTTTTACTTCCATAAAGGGACGAATGCACATCAAGCTTGTGAAGAGTTGCATAAAGTTTGCAGTGACAATGATCTACAAGAACATCAGTGCCAACCATGGTTCATGAAATTCCGTGCTGGTGATTTTGATCTCAATGATGCTCCTTGGTCAGGGTGGCCCACCGAGGTTGATGACAACAAAATAAAGGCATTGATCAAGTCAAACCCATGTTACATAACACAGGAGATTGCAGAAACATTGAACATCATCATTCAAGCATTCACGACCACCTGAAGAAGCTGGGATACGTAAGCAAGCTCGATACTTGGATTCTGCATAAACTCAAAGAAGTTCATTTGACAGCGTGTATAAACATCTGTAATATGCTCATTAAACATGAGGAAAACGATCCTTTTTTGAAGGAACTGATAACAGGTGATGAAAAGTGGATTGCTTACAACAATGTGGTGCACCAACGGTCCCGACGTGATGATTCGCCTCAAACAACATGGTAAGTGGACATTCATCAGAGGAAGGTTATGCTCACAGTGTGGTGGGATTTTAAAGTTGTCATGTTTTTTGAGCTCCTACCAAGGAACCAAACAATCAATTCAAATGTGTACTGTCGGCAGGTGGACAGTTTGAACAAATCCATCATACAGAAACGTCCAGAGCTCGTTAATCGTAAAGGAGTTGTGTTTCATCATGACAGCACAAGAACACACAGAAGTTTGACACCCATCAAAAATTATTGGAGCTTGGATTGGATGTGTTGCCACACCCGCCATACTCGCCTGACCTTGCACTGTCAAACTTCCACTTGTTTTGCTCTCTTCAAAACTGCCTGCATGATATAACATTCATTTCAGATGAGGCTATAAATCAGCACCTTGTTCAGTTTTTTGCCAATAAAGACAGGTCATTCTATAAATGAGGAATTATGAGTCTCACCGAAAGATGGCAAAGGTTTATCGAACAAAACGGGCAATGTATCATCGATTGATCTTTGTTCTTTATAAAAATAAATGATGTTTGAAAAACATAGAAAAAAATATTTCATGACTTTTCCAACTATATATATATATATATATATATATATATATATATATATATTGTGTGTGTGTGTGTGTGTGTGTGTATATATATATATATATATATATATATATATATATATATTAATATAGGAAAAAACCTTCAGGATCTAAGTTTAAGCAGAGTTTTTAGACTTGACACCAAAATTATAATCCATAAAAAATAGATAAATTGTACATCAAAATTTGACACTTCTGGTCCATAAAAACCTGCTTAAGAGGATGAAAACACAAGCTACAGGCTGGGAGAAAACATTTGGAAGCCATATATCTGACAAAGAACTAGAGTCCATAATATATAAAGGACACTCAACTCAAATTCAACAGTTAAGGAAATCCAATCAGAAAATGAAAAAAAAAAAAGAAATATTACTGACAAGGATTCCCAGATGGTAAATGTGTACATGAAAAAAATTTTCAACTGTATTAATCATTAGGAAAATGCAAATTAACACCAAAATGAGAAACACATTACACACCTATTTTAAAAAAAAAGATGAAAGCAAATGTAAGAACACTAAATGCTGGCAAATATGTGGTGAAACTGGATCTCTCATACATTTCAGGTGGGATATAAAAAGGACAGCTAGTCTGGAAATAGTTTAGCAATTTCTTAAAAAAAAAAAAAACCAAAAACTAAATACAACTACCATATAACCCATCATTTGTACTCCTGGGCATTTATATGAGAGAAATGAAAACTTATGGTCACACAGAAACTTCTACATGAATGTATATAGCAGCTTTATTCATAATAGCCCCTAATTGGCAACAATTCAGATATTCATCAATGGGTGAGTGGTCAAACAGTGGTACATTCATACCATGGAATACTACTCATTAGTCAAAATGAACAAACTTGGTAAATGGAACTCTGGATGAATCTTTAGAGAATTATACTAAGAGGAAAAAAGCCAACCCTGAAAGGTTATATATTGCATGTCTCCATTTATATAACATTGTTGAAACAATTGTAGAAATAGAGAACAGAACAGTAATGTGTTTGTCAGGAGTAAAGGAGGTTGTGGTTTAGGAGGAAAGTAGTATGGAATCTTCATGGTGATAGAAATGTCCTTTATCTTGAACTATATCAACGTCAATATCCTGTTTGTGATATTTTGTTATAATTTTGAAAGATACTGCGACTGGGGGAAACTGGCTAAAGGGTACACAGACTTTCTATTCTTTTTTACAGCTGCATGTAAAAAGTATTTATAATTACTTTAAAATAGAAAGTCTAATTAAAATAAAATAATCATAGAAACTAACGTGATTACAAAGAATCACACCTTTCTTTTTCTTGTCACTTGAATTGTATCACATTTTCCAGACAGTTTTAATAGTTATGATTCTTTTATAAGAAATGTAAATGATCTTGAATAGTGATTTTCAACATTTTCCTTGATTAATAAATTATACAAGTCATTCATTCTTTTGAAACTAATTTATACAATTAATACAATACAAAAAAATCAATTGATTTTTCCCGAAGAAAAACAAAATTAATTTAAGATTCACCTGGAACTATATAAAAGGCTATCAAATAATATTTTCAAAATATTAAAAATATTGCAACAATGAGATATAACTTCACCACAAAATAATTAAATGCTATATAATACTATCACACGCATATTATATTAACAGAGTTTAAAGGAACTGTCAAGAGAGAACCTATGATATCTCTGTCAAACATTACAACTCAAAGCAAAATAATTAAAATTTCATAATTTTATTACATAGATCACAAAAGAACATTCATGAAAGATCTATGTCAAGTATTTGATATATGGGAAAGAAAGCATTATATATGATGAGAAAATATTACTAAATTTTAATTTAAATTATAACTGAGTAATTACATTTTTAGGAAAATAAACTCCCAAATCATACCAAAAACAAACAAAAAAATAATGCTCATAATTTTGCATATATAAAATTAATCAAAAGAAAATCTATGCAAAATAATCTGATTAAATACTTAACCATCCTGACCTACATCCCGCCCACAGAACTAAAATTTTACTAAGATCCATCTATCTTTGTGATTAAATGTAGAATAGATTTTCAATTAATTTGTTGTTCTTTTCTAGGAGTTTTCTAAGTTAATATTTTCTAAAATGTAATTATATTTCCAAGCAAGTCATCCAGTGAGTAAATTATTGATCCTAAACATTCAGAATTGAAGATGATAAAAGTAAACATGACTCTCTCTTCCTTGATATCTCCAGATACTCTATTTGGCCTTGTGAATTCACATATGAAAACAAAAGAAACTCACAAATAAGCAGAGGGCATCCTAAAGTAAAAAATGAAGTAATCTTTCTACTTTACTTACTATATCTTGACAAAAATGTTGTAATACTCTTTATAACAACTTCCTATTTAATATGCAGTTGAGGACAGTCTGTATTTCCAAAACCAAGCATTGAAATTTATTTCATAAATAGGCCTCTATAGAACCTTTCCAGAATGACTCTCAAAGAGGCATCTGATGTTGTACATAAGATGTACTGTGAGAGTTCAGCCAATATCATTATTTTTACTTTGCAGCATTTGCTGTTTTTTAAAATATTTATGTGTTCCTTACAAGTACAGCCAGCTTTGACTAAAACAAATGTGCTTCTCTTTAAAGCGAGATAACTGGTTAGGAATGATAATGGCTCTGAATTTGTGGTTTTCTTTGAAAAGCAAATAGATATTATTCTAATAGTCCTTTTTTAGCTGCTGAATATTTTGAGTTGAAACTAGAATGAATTTAAGTCTCTTAAACAAGGAAAAATGCATGTATAAATGCACAAACATAGGCCTTAACTATCTGTCAAGAAACCGGTAACTGGTAGACAGTGGAGAGAAATTGGAAGGGATGTGATGAAGTGATATTTTCATTGCATGTACCTTGTCCTTTTTTATTTGCTTTACCATGTGCATGGGTTATCTCTTTAAATGAATGAATATAAAAATAAACAATTTAAATAATACACAGCAATAAATAAAACTATTATCTGAGATAAAACTTTATTCTTCATATCTATTTCTCCCCCCCTCCCAAAAAAAAAAAAACCCTGAATTTGAGGAAAATTCCATTTGGGAATATTTGAAGAAAAATGTTCTTAACTCTCGGTGATTTATTACCATGCCTGCCATTGGGTTTGCTATGTTCAAGAATCTGCAAGTAGTTAGGTGGCTGCCAATTTGCTTCCTCAGTTGTTACTGATCTGTAGGACATGTGCCATGAGTAAGTCATAAAATATCACCATGACTTATTTGTTTTTCTGAAAAATGGAGGCCATTATTCTTATTGATTCCTTGCCTACAGAGGGTATTATAAATAATTTATCAAATAACTTTGGCATGTTCATTGTTTTACCTGGAAAGAAGGCAAAAAAAAATGTGTTCATTATTATTACAGGAAACCATAAAGTTAAAAAAGATGCCAACCTAAAAAGTAAGCATTATGGCTATTAATAAGTTTCAATTGGCTGTTTCTCAAAATAAAGATAATATGTTTACTGTTGATTTTGAATATTGTGACACCAAAGGAAACCTGACAGTGATAGTTATAGCCACTTCTGATGATAAAAATCATAAGCGAAACCAGCATAACCAGAGAAATGACAGCAGCTAAAACCCCAAACTAGGCCAGGCCACTAGTGCTTCACCAGCATATTGTTTCTCCAAAACCTCAGTGTCGTGAGTTCCTCTTTAGCTTCTTTTCCACATTTCTGTTTATAATTACTTCAATGGATATGAAAGCACTCTGTGTGTTAAGTGCAGGAAACGCAGTTTGCCTGTCACTTGATATTCACAGGGAGCTACAATCAGCCCAAGGAAGCCCAGACACCATCCTTTGACCTAGATGTTCCCAAAAGATCAGCGTTCCAGAAGTCAATTCTGTGATCTATATGTGTAACCAAAATGCAAAAGCCTTCTGAAAATGAAACTGGAAATTTCACCTTGCTTCTCAAGCTCTAAAATGGGTAAAGAGTGTCTCGTGAAGGCCTTGACCAATTTTATTATAATTTTCAATATAGAGACTATAGTTGTGCCCTCACATGACCATCAAGTGATGATTGTTACAGAAGTCTTAGAGTTGATCATCATCAAAGGATATTTTGCTGAAAAAATTGAAAGAGAATCATTGCATCTTTAGCTCAGGAATTAAGGCTTGAAATGGATATATCCTGAATGGGATAGTATGTTCCAAGAGTTGTTAAACTTCTTTTTAGCTTACATTTCATAGCAATATTAACAAATGACATAAAATATTCTGTATTAGGATAACTCCCTTCAGAGATTACTATGTTTAGCATTGAGGACGCAGACAAAAAAGATGCTATGTTTGCCCTCAAAGAGCTCATGGTATAGTCAGCCAAAAGGGAAATTAGATTGTAATAAAAGGTATGGCAAAGAGAACACATAAAAAGAGTACCCAATCAGGACAAGGGAACAATCAGGAAAAGAGGAAAAGCTATCTAGAAGTGAGGATTAAGAAACACAGTGAAATTAGCCAAAAGAAAAAATACGGGGGAAATGCAGTCTAGATAAAGTAGTCTAGAATAGTTTTTGCAATATCTGTGGCAAAGGCAAGGATGAAACCTGGAGCATGATTTTCTCAGGAAGTTTTAAGGTAGGTAGGTAGTAATGAGAGATGAATAAGATATCATTGATTACCACAAAAGCAGGAGAGGGTCAGGCTTTGAACATCAAGATACATTTGAAAGGCTATATAGCCAGGCTGCTACAGGCCTGATAAGGCCATCAGAAATGGCATAGGGAAACACTTGTTTGGGAATAGGTATACCTTTGAGGGCTGAAAGAGCTCCTATATTGATCTAATGATATAAAAAAAAAAACAGCACAAGAAGACTGCAATAAAAAGAAGCAAGCCTTCCTCCTTTCTACTTGTAGCTTTCTCACTTCCGTGGGTTGTGCTGACAAACAAATTTTAAGATGCATCCATACATCATTATTCCTTTCATAAGTATATCCTTGTACTTCCTATGTGCTGTCTTTGTGTGGGGCGAGTTAGGAAAAGGATACTGCTAGCATATGTTTTTGCTGTTATTTTATTTTGGCTTGACAATGACATTCCTTGGTGGAGAGAATACAGAAGAAAAGATAGCTCCAGGAGGTAGGATAATGATTATATCATCTTTGGCAGTAACTTTGGGGAACATAATTATATCTTTCAATAAACACAAACAAACATATATAAATCAGGAGAGATTAATAGAAGATGTGTGATGAAAACACATCAACAATATTTGAAACCATGGGAGTATATAAGATCAACTCAGGAGGGCCAGAGTGAAATGTGCTTAAAGACAGAGCTCTGAAAAACAGTGATGGTTATGATATGGGTGGAAAAAGAGATGCCTTTTTAGCTGAGAAAAAGTAGACAGAGAAGGAGATGGAAAAACCAAAAGAGAGTGATGTTCCAGAAATAAAGAGAAAAGAGAATTTCATGAAAGATTTTATTAAAGAGGTAATGAAATGACTAGATTTGATTTTTTATAAAATGAATAAACTCTGGTAAATCTATATCGGATGAATTAAATTTACTGTTAAACACATAGGTCAAGTAAAGTAAAAACTGAGAACATTTTTTGATAGTAGCAAGGGTAACTTCATTGTAGTGTTCAAGGTGAATATGTTAAGGCAGAATGGTATGCAAGCATGTACACCGGCTTGAGATACAGGGCCTTTCTAATAAATTTCAATTGGTCCCTTCCAGCTCCAGTTTTTAAAATTAATATGTAAAGAAGTATAGTATCATATTCCAATATCTTTAGATTATTCATTATCGTTCTAATAAGGGCTGTCTTTATTACACATGTGTGTGTACACGTACATACACACACACACACACAGTATTTCCCAAAAAACTTTAGTACAAGGTCATTATTTATGGAGAAATTCCAGAGTAAAATTTTCAGAGGTGCCTTGAAGTGTCATGAATATAAAACTAAATCTTTTGGGATCTGCCTTTGTTTCTCTGGAAAAATGTTCAGAAATTAATTAGTTAACTTATCCACATGGAAAATATTATGTGTAAGTAATGTCCACAAAGAAGTGAGCATTAATTAATAAACTATCAGAAAGATAAATTAAGAAAGCAATCATTTATAATTGCATCAAAAAGAATAAAATACCTAGGTATACATTTAACCAAAAATGTAAAAATACGTATATGCTGAAAACTATAGCACATTGATGAAAGAAACAGGAGAAGACACAAATAAATGGAAAGTTAATCCATTTTCATGAATTGAAAGAATCAAAATTATTAAAATGCCCATGCTACCCAAAGCAACCTGCAAATTCAATGCAATCCCTACCAAAATTCCAATGACATTTTTCACAAAAACATAAAAACAATGCTAAAATTGATATGGAACCACAAAAGACACCCAATAGCCAAAGCAATCTTGAGAAAGAAGAACAAAGTTACTGGCATCATGCTTACTCCCTGATTTCAAACTATATTACAAATCAATAGTAAATGAAAAGTATGATATTGGCATAAAAACAGACAGATCAATGAAATAAAATAGAAAGTCTAAAAATAAACCAATGCATATATGCCAATTAATTTATGCCAAAGGAGCCAAGAATATACAATGTGGAAAGGACAGTCTATTCAATAAATAACATTGGGAAAACTGGACAGCCATATACAAAAGAATGAAACTAAACTACTCTCTTACACCATACACAAAAATTAACTTAAACTGGATTAAAGATTTGAATGTAAGACCTGAAACCATAAAACTCCTCAAATAAATCATAAGTGGTAAGCTCCTTGACATAGGTTTTGACTATGAATTTTTGGATCCAACTCCAAAAGACAATACAAGAAAAAATAAACAATTGGGAATACATCTAACTAATGAGCTTCTGCACAGCAAAAAAAAAAAACCATCAATAATGAAAAGGCAGCCTACTGAATGAGAGAAAATATTTGCAAATTACATATCAGATAAGAGGTTAATATCCAAAGTATATAAAGAATTCACACAACTCAATAGCAAAAAGAAAACACCCCAAAAAACAAAAAACAAAACAAAACAACAAAACACAGTACAACTGAAAAATAGGCAGAAGACCAAAATAGACCTTTTTTATAACTTAAGATACAGGGATGGCCAACAGGTACATGAAAAAACACTCAACATCACTGATCATCAGATAAATGCAAATATAAACCACAATGAGATATCACCTCATATTTGCTAGAATGGTTATTATAAAAAATATAAGAAATAACAAGTGTTGGCATAGATGTGAAGAAAGGGAACACTGACACATTGTTGATAGGAATATAAATTGGTGCAGCTACTATGGAAAACAATATGGAGGTTCCTCAAAAAACAGAACTACCATATAATCCAGCAATTCCTTTTCTGGGTATTTATTTAAAGAAAATGAAAACACTAACTTGTAAAGATATCTGCACCCTCATGTTCACTGCAGCACTGTTTACAACATCCAAAACTGTCCATCAATGAATGAGCGGATAAAGAAGATGCAGTGTGTGTGTGTGTGTGTGTGTGTGTGTGTGTGTGTGTGTGTGTGTACATACATATAAAATGGAGTATTATTCAGCCATAAAAAAGAATGAAATCTTGCTATTTGTGACAGCATGGATGGACCTTGAGAACATTATGGTAAGTGAAATAAGACAGAAAGACAAATATTGTGTGATCTCACTTATATGTGAAATCTAAAACAAACATACATAAAACAAACTGATAGGTACAGAGAATAGAGGCAAGGGTTGGGGGAGTAGGTGACATAAGTAAAACTGGCCAAATTGTACAAAATACGAGTTATAAATTAGTCATGGAGCTGTAATGTATGATATGGTGACCAGTTAATAATACTGTAGTGCATCTTTGAAAGTTGCTAAGAGAGTAGATACTTAAAGTCCACATTAAAAGAAAAAAACTTGTAACTATGTATGGACGTTTATTAGACTTACTGTAGTGATCATTTCACTCTAATGATATATATATATATATATATATACACACACACACACACACACATATATATGTGTGTGTATATATATATACATACATGTATATATGTATATATGTGTATATACTCGTATATATCTCTGTATGTGTGTATGTATATATAAAATCATTATGTTGTATACCTGAAATTAACATAATATTATTTGTCAATTATACCTCAATAAAAAAGAGTGGGCATTAAATGATAAAATCTAAATGAAGCGACAAGGCAGAAGATATATACTATTCCAGAAGCAGAAAAGGGGGGATTGTTTAAAGAGATGGGGAGTAATTAGTTCAGTTTTGGATATGTTGAATTTATCTCAATTGGACTGAAACACTTAGGGAAGTGCAGGTCAAGAGATACAGGTTTGGATATCACTGACACATAGATCAGTATTTCTCAAATTGTGGCTGGTGAACCTCTGTATCACAATCATTGGGAGTGATTGTTAGAAGTGCTGGCAATGCAGATGTCCTTTCAGGTTACTTATTCAGAATCCTTGGGAGAGTAGTCCTAAAATCTGCATTTTAATTGAACACCCTATATAATTCTTAAGCACACTACAGTTTGATAAATGGTTTTCTCACCTATGGCAATAGATGGATCACCCAAGGAGAGAAGATAGAATTAGTTTCCCCAGGACAAGGGCTCTCTTTTTCACTTCTATATGTCTAGCAGCAATATTTTTTTCTGGAATTTATTGTATTAATACAATAAATAAATGATTGTTACATTGTTTTTGAAACTTCATGGAAATAATGTACAGTATGCACCAAGGATCATAAACGTGTTCATATTTTTGATCTAGTAACATCAGTTCTAAGAACTTATTTTAAGTATTAATGCAACAGGAAAGAAAATGAAATCTATGCAGATGTTAATACAACATATTCATAATAGCAAATAATGAGAAGAAGCAAATGTCAAGGAATAGGAATATGAGAAGGTAAGGAAGATGATATTTATCTTCTACATGACATATTTTGTTATAACTAGAAATAGTTATGATGATTATGTAGCAACATGTATAAATATTAGAATAATGTTAGAAAAGAATGTTTATCTACGCTGTTACAGCTGTAAAAAAGTAATATGCTATGCATAAGTATTAAAAGAAATAAAAAATGAAAACCATTTGATTCATTAAGTTGACATTATGAGTGATTTTATAATCATTTCAGTTATGACAGAATTTAATATGTATTACAAATATTTCTGATTTAGAAACCAATGATGCCTCATTCAACCATTTCAAGTCACTATAAAAAGCAAAATATGGTTTAAAAAAGATCCAATTTTGTTCAAATAAAATATAAATCTGCTCTAAAAGAGGAAATTTAAAAAGAAAAAAAAGTATTATAATTAACTCCTAGATCCCCAAGAGTCTTTTCTAAATGAATTTCATCAGATATTCTTGAAACTAGCTCGAAAATTGTTCTGAATGCCAGTGCACTTTCAAATGAACAGAGCTAAAGAAATAATCTCCCCCCCCTCTCTTTTTCTAGTTAACAGAAAAATGTGTAATGTGTTTGAGATCGTGTCACTGGATTTTTCCACCATTTTATGACATGCCAATATAAACATACAAGGACTCAGACACAGCCATTTACCCACCCCATGCATATACATATAACTGAAATCATGGTATTTAATGAAACTAAAGACAGAACCAGTATAAAAATTAAAGACCAAATCAGTGTTATCAGGGAATCATTTAATGCATGCTTCTCTAGTGAACACTTGCTAAACAAATGTCCGTAGCCTATTTGGTCTGCCTTGCTTTCATTATACTCTACTAGCAAGTCTGCAGAAGTAGCTACCTCTTCCCACCTCAAACTCTTAGAATTATGACAATTACCTACAAAAAAAAAATGAAACTTAAGATCATGAATTGCCTAATTCATTTAGGTCTGTTTGCAATTTCTTAGAAATATTGATAGTTTAAGGGACAGAGAAAAAGGATCCCATATAGATGACAGAGTTATAAAGAAATCTTAAAGTACCATGAAATAAAGATAAAAATGCATCCTTCAACTCAGATAATTAACAGAATACATTTATTCTTTGAATATATGTTTATGCAAATTCTGATCATGAGGGTCCCAGGTACAGTAAAACCGCACCACCAACACCACCATCATCATCCAATAAAAAGGATAATGATTTATGCTATGAAAGAAATAGCAAGTTTTTTAGCACGAATCTGGTGGATATTATGTTAATTTTATTGACTACAAATAAAAATGTAACCTTCTTTCTATTAAGAACCAAAGGGTCTTATCTATTTAGAGAGTAGATAAACATGTCAGAAGAGGTGACATAGATACCCACTGCCTATAGTAGCTTCTTCTATTAAAGGAAAAGCATTGTGAGAGATTTGGGGTTCTGTTAATTTTATTTCCTAGTTATACCAAACCCACAATAAATAAGTTAAGTCATTTGTCTCAGCTGGCCCTGTGGAATGCTTTAGGCTCACTGGAATGATGGAGCCATATGGAACTTATAGTGTACTTATAAGTAAGACAGATGGCAGCAAAGGAAGCCAGCCTTGAGGCTGTAGAAACACCCCAGTGACCATGAGCAGCCAATTAAGAATTGAGACAAGAGGGAAATGTCATTTTAACTCCTGTAAAATTTATCTGGTGCACATATCCTTGCTGCCTCATAAGCCTGCATCACGGTCTAGGGCTCTAAACTGGAGGAAATGTTTTCCTTACTCCCCCTTATAGACAACATCTAATTTCCAGTCCACTTAAGATGTCAAGGATTAGAATTCCTGCTTCTAGCCTAGAAGGCTAGATTAATTCTGCTCTTAGCAAGCTCAAGATGAAATATTTCTTTAGCTCCTAAACAGGTTAATATCTCTGTGACTCACTCATTCACTAAACAGTTTCTGTATATCTTCTTTCTACCAATTACTCTAGCTCTGATGGTACCAAACTGAAATCAAAGTCCTTGTTTTCAAGGAGCTCATGAAGGAGACAGACAAGTAAACCAGCATTATAATAGAGCAGATTGGGTATTCTAATAGAAATGAAGGACTCTGTGAGCATAGATAAGAGCTAACTCTTCACCCAGACAGGGCAGGAGAGTCTTTCTGAAAGAAGATTTGTTTGTGAAGAGTCATGAAGGATGAGTGTCAATAGCTAGAAACAAGGACAGAGGAGGGCAATCATTTGACATAGAAGATAGAGCAAGTGAAAAGCAAATAAAGCAAGCAGCAACATCACTTAATAACTAAGTAGAATACTCTGTGGCCAGAACATAGGGCATGAGGCAGAGAGCGTATTGGCAGTGAAGATGGAGACAGGTTTGCAAGAGCCAGGCCTGAAGGCCTTGAGGGGCAGTTTCAGATATTTGACCATCGCAGTTTGATGCTATAAAGAGCCACTGAAAGAGGCTTTACATGAAAATAAAATAGCTCTGAATCTTAAAATATATACCTCTATCTCTATCTCTATCTATATCATCTATATCTTTATGTCTGTAAAGGACAGATGTTGAAATATGCAGGGGAGTTAGGGTTGTGAGAACAAGGATGGTACAAGACTGGCCACAGAGAGAAAGGTTAGGAGGGCACTACTGTTAGCCTAAGCTAGAAATGATGAAAACATGAACTTCTGTGTTTAGGAAGGGATCCGAGACTGTTTAGGAGAGAATGATTTAAGAAAAACCAGTGTAGCATTGATAAGTGTTGGTACTGGTAACATACTATGTTCAGAGTTGAGGAAGACCAGGCTGTCGCTTGTGGGTTTGTCATTCACAAAAGTATGTGTAATAGGCAGAATAATGGCCTTCTCCTAATATGTCTTTGTCCTACTTCCCAGAACCTGTGGTATGTTATGTAGCACGACAAAAGGAAATCAAGGTTTTATATGGAATTAAGGCTGCTAACAAACTGACCTTAAAATCAAGATTATTCTGCATTACCTGATAGACTCAATGTAATCACAAAAGTACTTCCACATGAAAGAGGAAGATAGAAAAGCACATAAGAATCAAAGAGATATCTGAAGATGCTGCATGCTGGAATAGGAACCATGGGCCAAGAAACTCAAGGGGTCTCTAAAAGCTGGAAAAGGAAGCAAATTTTCCCTTAGAGCTCTGAGAAGGAACATAGCCCTGCAAACACCTTGATTTTACCTCAGTAGGACACATTTCAGATTTCTGACCTTCAAAATTGTAAGACAATGTGTGTTGTAGTAAGCCACAAAGCTGTGGTAAGTAGTTACAATAAATAGAAAATAAATACAGTAGGGAATACAAATAGAAGCACAAGTTAAGGGAAAGATGATGGGATTAGCTTTGGCCATGTTGAGTTCAAGGTATCTATGAAGCTGCCAAAAGATGGCTGGATATGAAAATCAAAAGGCCTAAGTGAGGCATGGGTTGCACACCTGAGAAGATCACCAAAACCATGTGTTTGGATAAAATAACTCATGGGTAGAGTGTAGAGAGAGAAGATCAGAAGGACTAGATAAAATTCTAGGGAAGAGTGATGTACGAGGTGTGAATGTTTCAATTAAATATATATATATATATATATATATTTTACAGTAATATATATATATATATATATTATATATATTATAATATATATATATATATTACAGTAAATGACACATTGCCATTAATCCCCCACAAAATACTCACCTTCACTTAGAACACACTTATCCCATCATTCTTGCCACTTTCTGAAGCAGTTCTGGAAATCCTCCTTTATGTCTTTAGTTTTGCTGTCATGGCTGTCTCAACATCCTGAATTGATTCAAAATGTTTACCTTTCATAGTCATTTTGATTTTGGGGAAGAACCAGAAGTCACATGGTGCCAAATCTGGTAAATAAGGTGGATGAGGACACACCATAATGTTTTTATATGAGAGAAATTGCCGTACCAGAAGTGATGTGTGACACAGCATTGTCATGATGGAGTATGAAGACAAGACACTCATGAAAGAGGACTTCCAGAACTGCTTCAGAAAGTGGCAATACTGATGGGATAAGTGTGTTCAAAATTGGGGGGGGGAGTATTTTGCTGGGGATTAACAGCAATGTGTCTTTTACTGTAATAATTTTTTTATTTAAACATTCACTGTATTTATTGATCAGACTCATATATACCTATGAATTAGTGAAGGAAGAAGAGATTGTGAAGATGACCAACAGGATTTGGCCTGAGGAGGTACAGGATGAAAATCCGGGCAGCCTAATGTCCAAGTGACCAAGAAAAAAGAGATTAAAGAACAAAGGTAGACAATAATGTGAATACCACAAAGTTCAAGTAATAGAATGATGGAGAAGTACAGTGTTGGAACCAACAGTGAGAATACTTTCACTAAAGTAGTAGGAGGTGAAATCTAGATCACCTAGTTTTAAGCAGAAAGTAGAGGTAAGGAAGTAAAGGCATCATGTGGCCTCAAGAAACTTGGCTCAAATGACTTGGCCCTGCGTGAGTGGAGGCTGAAAGATACTGTTCCCTTAGCCTTTCACTTCCCATTCTTATATTCTTGATTCAAATTGCTTCAGGAAGAAAAACCTAAGAAATGCTGTGTCCAAAAACATTTTTGCAAATCAAATGCTGTACTATAATGTGCCAAAATTTACTTGCTTTGTGATTGTTAAAGAAAATGGCTGTCTGCAGTGGCATTTTAAATATAACTGAAGCATATCATCTTACATAACAATTTGTCTGGGGTTTTAACTATATTTTACGGCAGGTTTTCTGAACCACATCAAGCATTTGTCTGTTCTAAAATGGATGAGTATGGAGAATGGAAACAGATATAATTCAAGCTTTACTTGAGGCCTCAGTGACATCAATGTGAAAGCAATGAATGTGTATAGTTATAGTACAGTAGTACTTCTAGTGTTGAATGAGATGTGAGAAGACTTTGAAATTATACCTATACCACTGTTATTTTGTGTTCTTGTGACTGGCGTTCATGTGGCCAGTACTCCAAAATTGGAAACTATAATTTTTCATTTCTGTAAGTAAGATTTCTTTAGGTGCTCCCCTAATCCCAATCAAATTATTTGTATTTTCTAATCTGTGGATTTAAAGGCCATATTACCAATTTTGTTAATATGTTATGTCAAATAGGAATAAACCCCTATGATCATGAACCCTTATGTATTTTCATTAATGGATATATATTGTAGGTCATCAAAGCCCTTTTCTATTTAAGTTTAGATTCCAGTGAGTTATGTTCCAGTGAGTTGAGGATGCCAAATGGATATAACATGAATATGGATAAGCAAGTAAGAAAAATTTCTTGTAATTTAATATTCACTGCACCCATAAATTAGTTCTGCCCATTGGATTTATCATCCTAATTCATATTGGAACTAGTTATTTGATATATTTAAATACTATAATAAAAAACATTATAGGAAAGAAAAACTACAAACTAATATAGCTCATAAACATATATACAAAATTACTCAATATTAGTTAATCAAATCCAACAATATATGCAAAGAATTATATAAAATGCCAAATGTATATGTAGAAAATCTGAAAGAATTGATAAAAATTCAAAAACAAAACTCATGGAACTAATAATCAAGTATGGCAAGGTTGCTGGATACAAAGTAAATATATTAGAGTCAATTGCTTTCCTATTACTAGCAATAGAAAAATGGAATTTGGAACTTAAGAAACAATGACATTTAAATAGTTTCAACAAACAAAATAAGTATCTTATAAATAAAAGAGCTAGGTATCTAATAAAATATAAATTAAATCTATATGTAGAAAACTACCAAACTCTGATGACAGAAATAAAAGATTCAAATAAATGGTGTTCTGTGTTCATGGATTGAAAACCTCAATATTGTTAAAATAGTAGTTCTTTGTAACTTACATAGATTAAATATAATCCCAATTAAAACCCTTGGAAAACATTTTTTAGATACAACCTTATTAAAAAATACACGTATATATGGAAAAGTAAAAGACCTAGAATAGCCAATACAACACTGGAGAAAAACAAAGTTGGCGGGCTCAATTTTAATACCTAGCATAAAGCTATAGTAATCAACACAGTGAAGTACTGACTGATTGATTGACTGATTAAAGACTAGAACATAGATCAATGAAACAGGATTGAGAACACAGAAATAGGCCTACACAAATATAATCAACTGAACTTTGACAAAGGAGTAAAGACAATTAATGGAAAAAAGATAGTCTTCTCAACAAATTGTGCTAACAATGGATATTCTTAAGCAAAATGAACAAACAAAATTAACTAGGCAAAGCTATTATCCCTTTCACAAAAAGTAACTCAAATTTCATCATAGAGCTAAATATAAAATGCAAAACTACAAAACTTCTAGAAGGAAACAGGATAAAATTTAGATAACTTTGCATCTGATGATGGGTTTTTGGGTACAACACCAAAAGCACTAGAATGAAAAAACAAAAACAAAAACAGATAACTTCTATCTTACCAAAATTAAGTACTGTAACATTTGACAAAATTGCCAGCTTTATAAGTAAATAGTTATTCATTTTTATTTGGATAATTCAGATGACTTTAATATTAGTGGTTGTTTATTTTATCAATAATTAGTAATAGCTTACATCCATATATTTTTATGGACACAATACTTTAACATATTTCTTATCTCTGATGTGTAAAGCAGTTCTGTTAGTTGGCCAGAGTGGGACAAGCCTTATTACCATAAGACAGAGAGAGGAAACAGGCTCCAACTGGATAAGTGATTTGTTAAGAACATAAAGTTTGTCAGTGGCAGAGATGAATCTAAAATCCAGACCTTCTGAATCCTAACCTAGTGGACCATCCAAAACAGTGAACAAGGGTATCAATACTACAGCTGACTTACTGGAAGTTGACCACTCGTATAACATAGCTACACCATAATAATAGGAAGTGCAATGTTACTGAAAACCCAAAAATACTATTATTTTATAGAAATGCCTAGTGTGTATGTATCTTCTACCAGTTTTGACAGGGAAGCCAAAGACTGAATTAGTTCCACAATAATAAGCATCCTTCCATCAATTGCTTTCTATTATTTTAAGTCACGATACCAAGCTTAAATCCTGTTTCTTCCATCTCCTAGCTGTGCCATCTTAGGCAAGTTATTTAATTTTTCTAGGCCTATTATTTCCCATCAATAAAATGGGCATAATGAAAATAGCTACCTCAAAGTAGTATTATGAGGATTAATGCAATAACATAAGTAAAAGACTCAGATTAGTGCCCTGCACCTATTAAGAATTCAACTATTGTTAACCATTACTTAATTGCTCTTGAAAACAATTTAGGAAATTCTGTTTTAGTGTATCGGAGATCACTCAGACTCAAAAACACTTTATATATAAGGCTCACTGCAGCTAACCTGCTAGACACTCTCAACTTTTTGAAGATCAGCTATTCCTCTCATTGATGAGCAATTCATTAGTCATGGTCTGGTCCTGGGGAAGTACACATGGATCTGAAACCTTACCTTTTCCTCCTTAAGAAAACTAATATCACCCAAATAGCTACTCTACTGTCATGTACAGGTAACTGGACATCTTAGAGCAAACTCTTTGCTTGGAGGTCCCACGTTCTAGGCACGTCTCTGATTCAATTTGTTCAAGCACTGCTTTTCTCTTTGTGCTATGAAAATACAAACACTGTTTCTGTAGCCATATAAGTGAACTGAGCATGAACTCTTGATGAAGACTCTTTCATGGTAGTGATTAATGGGCTGCAAAGATTTTGAAATAAAAACCTGAGACCACAAACTAGTCATACAGTTGGCTAAATATTTTGTTTGGGTGCTCACACCCAACCTACAGATAACCTTGTGCTGACCCTGTATTCCAAACCAGGAAGGAAGGACTGGGGTTTTCAAGAGGGAGATTTGTGGTTTGGGTTTGGTCTGTCTATAAAAAGAATTACAGAGCATGGTCTTAACGAAGTTCATCGTCCAAGTCTCTGATCAACTGAGTATGAGGTTCTCACAGAAGCAAGTTGTGACAGCTGGAATTTGGCATCCGCAGCCTCTCAGACAGGCTGCTGATCCCAGACTGATAGTTTTAAAACCCTAAAAGAAGCTTGTTACCATTCTTGAAATTTGTTTCAGCAGGCGCCAGGGAGGAATGTTACTGCCCCCTCATTGCTCGCTGTAAATCTCATCCCAGCATAACCCTGAAGGACTTCTGGGCTCTTGGCTCCTGCCTCATTCAGAGATTATGTTTCCCGGTTGGTGGCAGGACACTGGCAAAACCACATGCTTTGTTTAAACATGTGGAATGAGTGGTAAAATCAGCAAAGGCCCTCCAGACAAATGTCAAAAGGCCATCACCATGTGAGAGACCTAAGCAAAATGCACAAGGGATGAGTGATTTCTCTGAATATTATAGAAGTAGATTTTTAATCCTTTAATAAAAAAAAGTCTATTTTCCAATTTTAGATATACATTGTACAACTTGAATTTATTTTGAATCTCATGCAAAAGAAAGCATATATACAGCCACCGATTATTGATTCTTCAAAATATAAAACTCAAGTTATAAGTGGTATATGGTTATGATTGACTTCTTTAATCTTCCACTTTGTCTTATGCCTTCAAACTAAATTATAACTTCTATCAAAAACAGGAACAAGTTAGTCAAAAATAAGAAACAAACAATATTTCCTTCTTTGCAGCATCTTTGAGGAAAACTATTCAAAGACATGGAGCAGGATTTGATTAATTTGTGATTAAGGACTATGTAATATTTGTGCATGATATGTAATTTTTTCCTAAATATTTCAAGTCCTTGTTCTGTAGCTTGCAAGTGTGATGTTTGGCAGGCTTCCAAACCTCTGGAAGCCTAAGGTTCCCACCATAAAATAATAATAAAGTTATGTGATGGTTGGAGGATTTATTGACTAAATATGAGAATATCCTTTGAAACAATACAATTATATTATTATAATCAGTGCTCATGTTTCTTCAATTAAATCCTTAAATTTTACTGCTATTTATAAAATATAATTAAAAATCATAATATGTTAAGCATAACAATTTAAATCGCAAATTTTATTTTTGTTTTAAATGATACATAATTGAGTAGAAAAAAAATGCCAAAAACATGAAGCATTAAACTAGGCAGGTCGGAATCAGAACTATCGTAATGGTAGAAGCTGACGGGGTCATCCAGCAGGTACTTGTGGCAGTGAAAGCTGTCATTATGGATGAATTCCTAGAGAGTGTTTGCAGGACGTGAAGAAATAAAAAGACCCATGGTTGTATTCATGAGAAGACCCACCATTGTAATCTAGGTGGAGGGGAAGAATAGTATTTAGTGAGTGTTTGGAAAAATAAGACTACCCAAACCTGAAAAGCAATACCTAGCAAATTCCTGGAAGAACCTAGGCTGAATGGTTATTTCTGAGATTGAGATTCGAACACAGAAGATATAGCCATCGGTCATCCAATCAATGTTACTGGGAATTCAAATTAGATGAAAACTGGAAAAATGTGCAACTGGCTAGTAATGAAACTGTATGGGCAGCTTAAATAGGTGACGAGGAAGGGATCTGAATCTTAGTCAGATGAGGTACAAACGGCAATGAAGAAAGGTCGGGGAAACAATGTGAACCACTCCATAGTTCTTGTTTTAAGCTAGGAAGACACTTGGCACTGAAAATATCCTTAGATAAATATGAAATGTCAACTATAAGTGAATATATATATATATATATATATATATATATATATATATATATATATATATATAGTCATGGGACGTGGAGTATAGTGTGGGAGTGGAGTC